>NC_069499.1:696827197-696954697 GCF_027579735.1 Bombina bombina | reverse complement strand
GAACAATCTTTTAGAATGTAAATAAAAACCATACAAGAACATGAAACCCATTTGTTCTATTTCATTATTTAGATGAGGTATAAAATTTAAAAACTGTCCAATTTATTTTTTGGATCAAATTTACTTAAATTCAGGAGCATGGACACTGAAACCTCCATGTCGGAAGAAATATCACAACTGTCACATCAGGTTTTGTCACAACAACAACTGCTCTCTGATATGGAGGACAAAATGGAGGATTTGGAGAACAGGAGTCGACGATGCAACTTACGACTGAAAGGAATTCCTGAGTCAATAAGCAACATAGAATTAAACGAATATTTATCACGACTGTTCCATAATATTACAGACGCTCCAGGTGACAAAAAATTCCCTATAGAAAGAGCACACAGGGCATTAAGAGCTAAGCCCAGAGGAGACGCACCTCCCAGAGATGTGATTGTGAGGATGTTGCGATACCCAGATAGGGAAACCATTTTATCAGCAGCAAGAAGTAATCCCACATATAAATTTCAGGGCTTGGTGATACAGATATACCAAGATCTATGTGTGCAAACCCTACAAAAATGATGGACTCTGAGACCTCTAACAGCCCTTCTACGTAAGAACCAAATCACCTACAGGTGGGGATTCCCATTCGCCTTGCACATTCAGCATGATAACAAGGTCTTCACCATCAAAGAAGCAGCTGATACACCGGAAATTTGCAGATATCTTGGGCTAGACCCTCCCGAGTTCCCTACGTGCCCCTCTAGAGAGGCTGAGATACACCCCAAAACATCAGCAGGAAGATCACAGAAGCAGAACTGGACCAAAGTCTCCTCCAAGAAAAAGTTGAAAACTTGAAATAAAATGTTTATTTTGAAACTTTTTTTCTGACATTACTCAAATTCCCTGACAAAGAGGGGATTGGATGCTCAAGAGGGACATCTATAATACAATGTTGATAAGTATACCTTTGCAGCTGTTCCTTGTACGGGTCATAATGTGTGAAATTAGGGGGTTTAGATTACAAGGGAAAATGTCTTCACAAATCCAATGAAACACACTTCAATAGACGCTAAGATTGATACCATAGAGTAGAAGCCAGTTAACAAATTAATGAACGGAGAACAGGTCAGCACTAATCAAGGAACACATAGTCATATCCCCTAGAACAGCGTAGGATATTCACACATAGCTCAAGTCAGCAAAGGTTTACCAACCAGTCACCCCCTGCTCTATCTATTCCCATAGGATAGAAACACCTAAGTAAGATATTTATTTTAAGAGATTAATGTGTGGAGTGACTCCAGGAGCGTTTAGACGCCCAACCAGAGTTTAATCTAGTTTTTGGATTTTTTTCCTTCTCTTTGTTTTTTTTGTCACACCTCCCCTTTTTTCCCCCATTTTTTTCTCTCTGGTTTACTCTTTTGATTTTATTAATATAACATAGCCTTTACATACTCTTAGCTTCTATATATAACCAACCAAAAGGTTATGAGTTATTATGTTCATGTTTTAATTAGTTTAAATAATATTGTAAGGAATAATTCATGCAGTAGGAATGTTTTGCCTTCATGGTCATTTGTTTTGCTTTCATGGTCATTAACTGTTTTTGTATGTCTAGACTGTGCAAAAGTGTCATGTCAAAGGAGGAGAAGAGAAAATAAGAGCTCCACCGCATACCACCGATCTAGGCGAAATGGTTTCAACAATCCTAGATGGGAGAAGGGTAGAAACTATGCTTGGGTAACGGTAATATGGAAATACTATGAAAATATAAGCACATTTTCACATTGGTATAAATGGACCCCTGGACACTCAATCTAATATCACACAATGTCAGAGGTCTTAACTCTGATGTAAAACGTAGAACAGCACTCACACAGTATAGATCCCTTAGGGCGAAGGTACTTTTTCTTCAAGAGACGCACTTCCCGAAAGGACAGATCCCCAAGTACTGGACCAAAGATTTTAAACAACATTACCATGCCACGACTGACACCAAGAAAAGGGGGGTATCAATATTAATACATTCCTCTCTTTACTTTAACCACATAGAAACAATAGCAGATAAGGAGGGTCGATTTTTGTTAGTAAGGGGCACGATTCAGGGCACAGAGATATTGTTTTGCAATGTATATGCTCCAAATGAACGACAAGACAGGTTTTTTCGACAGATCTCACATCTGCTGACGGGGTGGTCCCAAATTAGGATCATCCTAGCAGGAGATTTTAATATTGATATGGCAGCACATTCTAGGAAACACTCCCAGCAACTGACACGTAAACAGACTAATTTACATAAGATATTTAAAAATATTCAAGAACATCTACTGGCGCACACACTTATAGACACATGGGCGACCTTATATGGTGACACTACAGATACTACATTTTTTTCAGCAGCCCATAAAACGTATACCAAACTGGACTACATTTACATTAGTCAAACACTACAACCTGCTCTGACTGCAGCCAATATCCATGTCTGTGTATGGTCAGATCATTCAATAGTACAGCTACATCTAGGCAATTTACAAAATACGGGGAGATCCAGATCATGGACATTTGATCCGGTTTGTTTAAAGGATCCCACAATCAAAAATAATATAACACAACAAATGGCACACTATTGGGATATTAACACGGGTTCTACCAGCAATCCCATCTACACCTGGGCAGCCCATAAAACTTTCCTGAGAGGTTTGCTAATTAAAGAAAAATCCACTTATCTCAAACAATTAAACTCACAAAGAAAGACCTTACAGGAGGAAATAGAAGCCCTAGAGACACAACATAAAAGTACACAGTCAGACGCAACATTGAAAAAAATACGGGAGACCCGCACAAAATTGGCTAACATATTAAATGATCAGGCACTCAGAACGGCATTTAGACTGAAAGCAAACTATTATATATACACAAATAAGCCAGACCGATATATGGCAAACAAAATAAGAGAGAAAATAAGGTCATCCACAATTGCCCAGCTCCAACAATCTGACGGTACATTAACTAGCAACCCACATGAGATAGTAGAATGCTTTGCGCAATACTATCGCAATCTATATGATGGGACTACTGTCATCCATTCAGAGAAGACTGATTCCTTGAGGACAGAATTTCTGGAGGAAGCGAGTCTGCCATCTTTATCAGATGTAGATAGGGAAGCTCTTAACCAAGATATAACCAGTAATGAAGTCCAACAGGCCATAAAAGAGTTGAAACCAGGCAAAGCCCCGGGACCTGACGGTTTCCCGGGGGAATATTATAAATTATTTAAACACTCTTTGATTCCCCACCTAGTGAAGTTCTCTAATTATGTGATGCAGGGACATGAAATACCTAAAGATCTTCTGGGAGCTAGGATTGTGGTGATCCCTAAACCTGGGAAAAACACAAAATGGTGCGCCAGTTACAGACCTATTTCCCTGATAGATCAGGATTTGAAAATCTTTACTAAAATATTGGCCAATAGGCTAAAGAAAATCCTACCGGAACTGATACACAGGGATCAGGTAGGGTTTGTGGTGGGTAGGGAGGCACCGGATAACATTAGACGCACGATAGCAATTATGTCCCACTTGGATAAAACTCAAACACCTTCTCTGATTCTTTCTTTGGATGCGGAGAAGGCGTTTGACAGAATTGATTGGTCATATATGTTTGCAGTTTTGGAGGCTATGGGCTTCAGGGGACCCTTCATAGAAGCATTGCAAAACATTTATTCAACACCCACAGCAGTGATTAGATCCATGGGATACCAGTCCCAACCGATGGACATTAAAAACGGTACAAGACAGGGATGCCCACTATCCCCCTTGCTATTTGCTATCTGCATAGAACCGTTGGCATCGTTAATTAGGAAATCTCCCAATATTACAGGACTCAGAATTAAAGACAACGATTACAAAATATACCTCTTCGCAGACGATGTGTTACTGACATTAACTAAGCCCCTGACCTCCCTTACATATTTATATGAGATTCTTGACCGGTTTTCTGCCATATCGGGTTACAAAATCAACTTAGATAAGAGCGAAGCTTTAGCGATAGCATTACCTTCCCACACACAAAAACTAATAGAAATAAATTTCACCTTTGCTTGGGTTAAATCCCATATAAGGTACTTGGGAGTCAACTTAACGACTCATTATGACGACCTGTATAAGGCAAACTACCTTCCCCTATACAAAGAGCTGAACAAAGATATTAATAGATGGAAACATTTCCAGTTCTCATGGTATGGCAGAATGTCAGTCATTAAAATGAACCTACTCCCGAGACTCCTATACCTATTCCGAACTTTGCCTATAGGAGTACCCAAAAAAGACATTAAAACCATACAATCGGAAATTACACATTTTATAAATGGGAAAAAGCATTCAAGAATTTTCTTCCATACACTTGGAACTAATCCAAGAAGTCAAACCCCAATGGACTGCGGAGGTCTCGGCTCCGTGTGCTTTAAGTGTAGATGCCCTTAATCGTCTAATTTTAGGTAGATGTTTTAGTAGACCTACGGCTTTAATCTATACTGTTCCCATAAGAACACAATATCATGATATATATTCAATCTACCAGTGGTGTAGTAGTAATATCTCTCCATTTTAATGATAAAATCTACTTGTTCTATCCAGTTATCAAGTGTCGGGATATACGTAGACTTCCAATGCCTTGGAACTAATTTTTTAGCAGCATTAAGCATCATCTGGGTTAAAGCGCGTCTTAATTGACATGTGACACTAGATAAGTCATTAAAAATCACCATCAGTGAGGTCAGTTCTAATGTTAAACCTATAACCTTTCCAATCTCCAGGAAAATAGCTCTCCAATACGGTTGTATTAGATCACAATCCCACCAGATGTGGAGCATGGTACCCACCTGTCCGCACCCTCTCCAGCATCTATTATTTGCAGTTTTAAACATGTATTTTAGTCTATTGGGGGTTAGATACCACCTCATCAGGACCTTTAGATTAGTTTCCATACAGGAAGATGAGTGTGAGGATTTTGCAGTAAAGTTAGACCACTGTTTCCACTGTTTAGGGGTTATCTGTCTGTTCATTTCTGTCTCCCATTTTCGGACATATATGGGTCTAGTAGGGAGATGCGCGTCTCTAATACACTTATATATTTTAGATATTGCGCCTGACCCCAAATAATCAATACCTGCACATAACAACTCGAAGGCAGTTAGCGGTCGTAGAAAGTCTGTTCTACGCTTGTGTGTATATATATAGTGTCTAACCTGATGTAATATAAACCAAGAGGAGAAGCAATTGTAGCCTCGCTCCTGCAGGGTTTGCACATCTAGCATTTTACCCTTCTGCACTAGTGTGCCAATTGGGATTAAATCGTCCAGCGTATTCACCTCTCCAGCCCTCCGCCCCAGTTCAACCTTATCCTTTCCCAATTCCGCGTTGTGTAATAAAGTGGTCAATGGGGAGTATGGTGTCGAAATTTTATTAAATTTATTTCTATAAGTTGACCAGACCGCCCATGTCTCGTGTGTGATAGTATATAGCTTGTTGGGTACTATCGGTATGGTACTGGATTGTGGTGCCCAGCATAGTCCTCCCATATGTGGTATATTCAGTAGATGACCCTCTAATTGGACCAATTTTTTATATGAGAATTTATTTTGGTGACACCAATCTACAATTCTACCTAATGATATGGCTGCTTTATACCAATATAAATTTGGTACTCCCATTCCCCCTCCTTCTCTAGGGGTATAAATAACATTTTGGGATATCCTAGGGGGTCTCCTCTGCCAGATGTAGGAGTTCAGAATTGTTTGTAACTTATGTATCTCCCTATTAACATTCCCCAGTGGTAGGGCTTGGAAAAGATAAAGGGCCTTAGGTAGTAACATCATCTTTGCAGCCGACATCCTGCCCAGCCACAATATATTTTGTTTGGGTAACCATCTAGAGGTTAGGGATTGGAATTCAGTTATAAGTCTCCCATAATTAAGTTTACGTAAATAAGTCTCCCTTGAGGTCAGGTATACGCCTAGATATTTTAAAGATGTCAAATTAATCTTATAGGGGCTGCTGCTTCTGATATCATTTAATAAATCTGTCGAGAGGTTGATAGGGTATAATTCTGACTTTGAGGAGTTAACCAAAAAGTCTGAAAACGAGTTATAATAGGTTAGTTCTGCTTGAGCCTCTCTCAGGGATTCTACTGGGTCTGACAATGTCATCAAGACATCGTCAGCAAACATAGCTAATTTGTAAGAGGTATTTTGTACCTCTATACCTCTTATCTTCGGGTTATTACGAATCCTGGTTGCGAGGGGTTCTAAGGACAAAACAAATAACAATGGGGACAAAGGGCAGCCCTGTCTGGTCCCGTTGCGTATCTCAAAGGCATCCGACAGTAGGCCATTGACCCTTACCTGCGCAGATGGACTGGTATATAAAGCCAAAATTTGGGAGATAAATTTAGAAGGGAAACCGAATTTAATTAGTGTGGAATGCAAGAAGGTCCAATCTAGCCTGTCGAATGCCTTTTCTGCATCCGTCGAAAGGAGAAAAGCAGGGCTTTTCGAAATTTTAATCTGGTCCATTAAAGTAATAACCTTACCCACATTATCTCTAGCCTCCCTCCCCTTCACAAATCCCACCTGGTCAGCATCAATCAGTGTGGGGAGTAGGTCGTTCATCCGATTAGCCAGTTTTTTTGCATACAATTTCATGTCTACATTTAATAGGGATATAGGTCTAAAGTTAGCTGGAGTCGTAGAAGGTTTCCCCGGCTTGGGGATGACCGTTATATGGGCCTGTAACATGGTGTCTGGGAACCTACCACCATCTGCTATGGAGTTAAATAATTTAGCAAGGTGTGGACCTAGTTGGGTTTTGAAGGTTTTGTAGTAAAAGTCAGAGAACCCATCGGGTCCTGGGGCTTTTTTTTGATTTCATAGCCGAGATTGCCGTAAGGATTTCCTTCTCACTAATGGGCAACTCCAGTGTTCGAGTCTCCTCATCAGATAATTTTGGTAGGATAATCTCCTCAAGATATTTAGTACATTTCTCTTTGTGGGCCTCTAAAGGTCTATTTGTATTTATGTTATAAAGCTTGTGGTAATATTCCTGAAATATTTTAGCAATCCTGATCGTATCTTCTACTTTTGTACCTGAGTTTGTCAAAAGTGAGTGTATGTAGGAGTTGTGCTGCTTACGCTTAAGGGCTCTAGCCAAATATTTGCCCGTCTTATTGCTTTCCCCATAGAATTTCTGTTGTAAGAAATAAGCTTTTCTCTGTGACTCAAATTGGAGATGCTCATTTAATAATTTCCTTTTCTCACTAAGAGCTTGTGTAATTTTATCATCTTTGGGATTAAGTTTTGTCAAATAATCTAGTACAGTAATTTCTCCTGCCAGTTTCAGGTTTTCTCCCCTGTTGGCTCTTTGCTTAGTTGCTTTGACTTTAATAAGCTCTCCCCTGATATATGCCTTGTGGGCTTCCCAAAGTGTGTCTAATTTAGTTTCTGGAATATCGTTAATGGAAAAATATGTGTCCATTTGCTTAGCCAGGGTTTCAACTAGCTGAGGGTCTAGTAATAGGGAGTCATCTAGTCTCCAGTTGAAGGGGCGGATTGGTGCATATGGACAACACATGACACATTCCACCAAAGAGTGGTCTGACCATGTGGTATGTTTTATGGTACAATGTTTGACATATGATAGAGCCAGATGGTCCGTTAAAATATAATCTAATCGGGAATAACTCTTGTGCGGAAATGAAAAAAAGGTGTAATCCCTTTTACCAGGATGCATATAACGCCAGGTATCATGAAGGGTTAGCGTCTTGATAGACTGCCATATTGATTTCAAAACTTTGTGCGGGATACAGGTACTAGGGTTTGAGCTATCTAGAAGTGGGTCAAGCGGAATATTGAAGTCACCTCCAACTACTAGTGGGCCTTTGGATATATTTAAAATTTTCTGGGATATTTGTTTAAGAAAATTATCTTGGTGGTGGTTCGGGGCGTACAGGTTAACTAAAGTGATCGGTTTGCCAAATAGCAAGCCCACAATACATAAAAACCTGCCTTCTTTGTCTTTCTCAGTTTGAAGTATTTTAAAAGGGATAGTTCTATGGATAAGGATACTGACTCCGTTAACCTTTTTATCCCGATTGACACTATGGAAGTGCTGGGGAAAGTGGGCAGAAAAGTATCTCGGAATACAATTTGATTTAAAGTGAGTTTCCTGTAGGAAAAGAATCTTACCTCCCTTTTTATGTAAGTCTTGTAGGGCAATTGTTCTTTTATGTGGGATATTAAAACCTTTAACATTTTGAGTGAGTATATTTATATATTGATTGTTACCTTGTGTATTCATCGATATACCTTGATTCCTACTATACTCCTCTCCACCTGAGACACTTTGAGAACAGAGACATCATGCACATACCCTGGGCTTAGTAAAAATAGCAAAAACAAAAGATTAACATCATCAAACCACTGAGCTAGAACCATAATACTCTCAAATCAATAGTCTAGCAACAGAAAAAGTCACAAAAGAAAAAAGGAGAGGGAATTAGCCAAGTTAGGCCAAGCTTAAAGATATAGAATAGTTGAAATAGAGTAAAGCCATTGCAAACAGTAAGCCATCTGTTACATTTAAATTTCAGGTCATTCAATTCTTATGCCCTATTACTTAGATACCTGTGTTTAACTACATTTAAGCTAACTTCTATATAACATATCTAATAGGATCTAGCTCATCTAACACCCCATAAATTTACACTTTGGGTCTTATACTCCTTCAGCTTGTCTTATACGGGTGTCAGATAACCCAGCCCCAATTCTATGAAAACATTGTATATATGATACAACAACACCAAAACATAATTTGAACCCTATAATTTCACTTGCGTAACATTACTCAATACACTCTATAAAGATACACTTCTAGTCACAGAATGAAGCATGGACTCTCCTGGGTGGCATCACCCAGAATACAATGCCCCTAAGTACCAACTCAGGTTATTTCCTGTCTTGTAGTAACATTGTTATTCTGTTTAGAGATAGACTTCTCATTTCTTCGAAAAGTTGCCTTCTGCCACTCCGGTCTTTGCGGGAGTGGAGTTCTTTTATTGGAAGAGTTATCCTGTGATGTTCCTGAATTCTCACCATCCCCAGGTGGTTCTAACTGCAGTTCTTTATAAACTGGAGGAAAGTCTTCTGGGGTTTGGCAAAAAAAAATTCTACCTTTCCAAAGAATTTGTAGGTTAAAAGGATGTCCCCATCTGTATGGTATGTTCTTTTGACGAAGTCTGGAAGTAAGTGGCCACATGTCTCTCCTTTTCTGGAGGGTTCTGGAAGATAGGTCCTCAAACAATTGAAAGTTGATGTCTCTGTATTTTATTGGGTGCTTTTGCCTTGCCTTTTTCATTATCATCTCCTTTATGGGATAGCTGGTGATTTTAACGATTACATCTCTCGGTGGCTGGCCTTCTGGAGGTCTCGCTCTCAGGGCTCTGTGTATTCTGTCAAGGGCGAATGTAGAATCATCACCCTCATCTACAATAAAGGCGAAAAGTCCTTGGACATAAGTTTCCAGATCGTGAGCCAAGACCTCCTCAGGGACACCTCTTATCCTTATGTTTTGTCGACGGCTCCTGTTCTCTAGGTCGTCCACCTTGTTTTCCAATTGCAGTATTATAGAATCTTGTTGTGATATCCTGTCTGTAAAGGTATGGAACAGCTTATCATGTTGACTTGAATCACCTTCTAATTTATCTACCCTTTGTCCTATCTCCACCAAGTCTTTCTTCACATCCGCTATTTCCTCGCGTATGCATTGTTTTACCTGTTGGACCAGGGATGTAAAGTCTTTCTTAGAAGGCAAGGAATCTAACAGAGCTTTAGGAATGGTGATTGGGTGCGTAGTAGATTCAGAGTCAGATTCTGAGGATGAAGAATCGTCTCTCCCTCCAGTCTCCATTTCCGTATTGCCTGTTACTTGCTGAGAATCAAGGCTTTTAAAGAATTTATTTACAGAGGGTACTCCGCTCACTTTTTTCTTGCCGGGTCTATCCCCCTTGGTTCCTTTTTTGGGAGACATGTCAGCCTGGTTTCTTATTATAGAAGAGAGATAAATCCTCGCTGCCACTTGTTAAAAACCAGGGCTGTGGCTGAGCTAGAGACCCTGTATGAGCCTTATAATACCACTGGGGAGACAGCAAAAACTGCCCGTTGTATAGTGATATAAAGAACAGGAACTGTAGAGCGCAAGAGTAAATGGCACTGTAGTGAGAAAGTCACAACAAAGTATTTTCAGTCTTTTGTTAAATAATGCCTTACTGTACTAGCTCCAGCGGTCATAACTTCACCTATCGATCACTTTGTCAGGCATATCCTCATAATCCCTTAAGTGTAGTATGTGGGGGAATTAAATCGTGTGATGGCTGAGGAGTAGGCCCATGTCTGATTAACTGTGACGCACTATGAAATTTTCCCCGCCCGTCACTGTTTATATCTTTCTTAGATGAATCAGCGCTATCTAACAAAATTGGCCACATAACATACAAGTGTCTCTGAGGCTGTGTATAGGTGTTTAATATAAGTCAGGGCTTTTTCCTTTGTATCTGTGTCACTGGCGCCAATGATGTGCTTGTGGCGCTTGGCGTGTTGAGCAAACAATTCTTACCGCTCAATACCTCCAATCTAAGTGATGTCTTGTTTCGAGCCGCAATTGTCAGTTGCGGAGTAAGCGGGTTGTTTGGGGTTAATACCCCAGTCGATGTGCAGAGCAATCCCAGTCAGTGCAGGCCGGGCCTTTTCAAACCAGGGGCTGGAGTGCGTCGGAACGCCCATAGAGTGTGCAGGGATCTCCGTTGTTGATCTTAGCGTTGCAATGCCTCGGTTAGAAGCAGCAATGTAGTAAAGGTGTTTTTAAGTGTAGACTTGATAAATTTCATCCAGGATTTGTCTAGTTATAGGTAGCTTGGCCTTCTTTACAGCACGGAGCTCACTCTGGTGCAGCCATCTCTGTTGAGCGCTGGCTCCGCCCCCCTCTAATATACAATTTTTGATTATATATTCTATATAGTAAAATCAAATAATAATATTAATCGGGAAAATTCTACTAATTAGAAAATACTTGTTATTTATCCTACATAATTAATTATTTGCCAATAAATAGTCAGCCCCTTAAGGATAGCTGAAGTACCCTCTATGTCGGATGTCTTTTAAACTAACCCTAGTCAAAAAGGAGGATCTTCCTGGAGTCATGATGAAGTAATCAATGACTCCAGACTAGACTAGTCATCAGAAGCCATTTATTGTAAACTAGTAAGTTTAATATATATTTGAATTTAGCAAATAATTTTAATTTGTTATATTACAATGTCAAAATGAAAATATTACAGATGTTTCTAATAAGACAATACAAGATATTATATCTTCAATGGCTACTCTCCAGCAGCAAATGCAGTCTGTTTTGGCAGCAGTTAATGATTCTGGTAGCATTTCCAGAAAAGCAGCTTTTAAAAGAAAGCATTTAAATATTAATAATAATTTATCTCCTATAATTTATGTCTTCCTGGTTCAAACAATGAGTCAGTGCTTCCTAAAAATATTCAGGATTTCTTTTCTGAGGATTCTGATCCTGTTATAGACAAATCATTAAAACAAAAATCTAAGTGTAAAAGTATTGTTGACTTTGATTCAACATCTGAGTCGGATTGCTTCAATTTTTCTGAAAATTTAAATATAAATTTAGATAATGAAGCATATGAGGATGTTTCATCATCATCATCATCATCATCATCTAAATATAAAAGGTCTAAGAAATCCAAAAAATCTAAAAAACCTAGATTGATAGATAATGCTGGAGAATCATACTTAGATCCGGATGACATTGAACATCCGAGATCTTCTAATTGGAGACCTTCTAAAAGGGTAGCTAAATTTATTGCTTATTACATTAGGAGACCTTTGTCCAAAAAGTAAAAAAATATTTTAAGTGCAGAATGTCCAAGACCTGAACTGCCTAGTTCATCCCAAGCTACACCTGAGATTGATCTTAATTTGTTAAAATGTATAGGTACAAAGGTCCTGACAGGTTCTTAAAGGCCTGTCAGGATACATTATTGGACACTCTAGGCCCAGTCACTAAACTTCTAGAATTGTCAGAAGATGCAATTACTAGTGAAACCCAAGTTGACCCTACAGTAATTAAACAATGGGTTCAACGCCTGGTATATTTGTTAGGTGTCTCTAACACAGCTTTGTCTTGCCAAAGAATACAGTATTTTATTAAGAAAACATGACCCAAAATTGGCTAATTTTGCACCCAAAGAGATGGGCCCAAAGGCAATAGGTTTTTTTGTTTGGTGATGTAGGGCTCAAAAAACTGTCCAATTATGTCTCTTCACTAAATTCTCTGAATAAAATCAAATCCCAGACTAAGACGATCTTCAACCAGAATTCAAGAGTTTTTGACAGGGCCGAGAAAGGAAGGGGCCACTTTCCTGGCCGTTCCTCCTACAGACCTGGGTCTCAATACCAGAATAATCCAGTCCCAACAACCTCATTCAGCAGCTTCTTTCCAACAAGAGGCAGACTTTGGTCATCAAGACCATCCAGAGGAAGACCATCTAGAAGACCCTACTCAGGTAAATTTTAACATTTGTCATTCCATACTTTCTTTCCCTCAAAAGATAGGTTGCAGACTTGCCTTATTTATTCACAATTGGGAAAAAAATAACTCAAGAACCATGGGTGCTTCAAGCAGTGTCGGGTCTTCACCTAGACTTTATATCCACCCCCTATCAGTCATCTCTTCCCAATCCCATAATTTTTTCCCTTACAGATTATAACCAATTAGATCTAGAAATCTCAGAGTTAGCCAGAAAATAGGCTATAGGGATGGCTCCGTCAAACAAATATTCATATATCAGCAATATGTTACTAGTCAAAAAGAAAGAGGGTTCTTTTCCCCCTGTTATAAACCTGAGGAACCTCAATTGCCATTTAGAAAACAATCATTTCAAGATGGAGGGAATTCATCTCCTCAGAGATTGTCTTCTTCCCAAAGATTGGTTGGTTCGTCTAGACCTGAAAGATGCATATCTTTTCATTCCTATTAATCATTCTTTCAGGAATATTTTTAAGATGTCTTTGGAAAAATAACCTCTGGCAATTTACTTGCCTTCCTTTTGGACTTTCTTCTGCTCCTTAGGAATTTACAAAAATCCTTTGTCCTGTAGTTGCTTGGCTGCAGAAGAGGGGTGTTCTTCTTATCATTTATTTAGATAACAAACTTATCATGCACCAAGATTGCCTTTCTTTAACATCTAATCTCAATTTAGCGATAGACCTTTTTCAGAATTTAGGGTTTGTTATCAATTTCAACAAATTGGAAATCAATCCTTCCCAGTCTCTAAATTTTCTGGGGTTTCTAATTGATTATCAGTCTGCAACTTTGAGTCTTCCTTTAGACAAAGTCAAGAAGATAAAGAAAGAAATTTCATCTGTACCCAAGAAAACTCAATTTCCTATTCAGACTTTAGCCCGTATAATTGGTCTTTTGTCATCATCCATCCAAGCTATTTTTCCAGCTCCCCTTCACTACCAGACTCTTCAGAAACTTAAGATTTATTATCTTTGACAAGGTTTTTTTGATTTTCAAAAGATTTCTTTGTCAGAAGAAGCAAAATCAGAATTGCTATGGTGGTTAGACAATTTAGAGGCTTGGAATGGGAGAGCCATTTTTGGGTGTTCTCCGAAATAATTTTGGAATCAGATGCCAGCAATTCAGGATGGGTAGCCAGATTTGGTCTCCTCATTACTGGAGGCAAATGGATTCAGAAGGAAAGAACCTTCATATCAATTGTTTAGAACTGTTAACAGGTTATTTTGCTGTCAAGTGTTTTGTTCGTTCCGACTGTCCAATTTCTGTCTTACTCAAGATGGACAATATTTCTGCTGTCAAGTACCTCAACCGTTTAGGTGGTACTACATCAAAAATATTGACAGATTTAACATCGGAATGTATCCATTCTTGTTCGGATCACAATATTCACATACAATCTGAATATATTCCGGGTCAGCAGACTGGGGTTCTCGTTACCTCCAAGATTCCAGTGACTGGAAATTGAATTCCAAGATTTTTCAAATTCTGTCTTACTGCAGAAGTCATTTTTCCATAGAACTGACTCCTTTTTTCAGTTGGAGACCAGACCCCCTAGCTTTAGCGACAGATGCATTCCTTCAGGAATGGCCAATTCCAGGAGCTTATGCATTCCCTCCTTTTTCAATGATTCCTCAGACGATATATTTTGTCAGGAGGAACCTCCTTTCAATCCTTCTAATAACTCCTTGGTGGTCATGCTAGTCCTGATTTCCAGCCCTTCTGGAGATGTGTTCCTCCTCTCCTTCTTCCTCTCCAACAAGATCTTCTATTGGACCCGACAGGACAGCCTCAAAACCTGGTCCTTCAAGGATCCTTACACCTGATTGCTTGGAAGATTTCAGGGAATCCTGGTCATTTGAGGGACTTTCAGAAGAAGCTAAATCTCTACTCCGAGAAACCTTGGCACTAGGAACTAAGAAATTATACAAATATGCATTGCTCAAATGATCTAATTGGTGCAGTTGCAGGAATATGGATCCTTTATCAGCTCCTGTGAATTAAGTCATTAATTATTTGACGTCTTTGTTCAAAGAAGGATTTGCATACAGATCTATTAATGTAGCACGATCTGCAATCTTGGCAGGGTATTACCCTTTAGCTAATATTCCTATTGGCCAGATCTCTTCTGTTAAACAACTCCTTAAAGCAATCAGAGTAAAAAAAAACCTCCTGTTCCTAAACATTCTTATTTTTGGGATGTAGCTTTATTATTTAATATGTTTAATAGCTGCCCTCTTAATAAAGATCTTTCTCTTAAACAATTAACCTTTAAATTAGCTACCTTACTATGTTTACTTTCCTGTAAAAGAGTTTCAGATGTGAGAGCCATAGATTACAATTCTAAAATGTTTTCCCCTCAAGGTGTAATTTTTTCTTTATCCAGGAGAACTAAATCTCTCTCGTCCTCTATTTTTTATCCTTACTTCTTTGAGTTCCCTAAATTGTGTGTGGTTTCATGTTTGAAAGAATATGAATCTAAAACTTTACCGTTTAGATTGTCTTCTTCTTCCTGTCAACTCCTTATTTATTTTGTTCCTCCTCATTTACCTGTCACTACTACCACAATAAGTAGGTGGGTTAAGTGGATTATGTCTTGGTTGGTGTGGAAGACAAGTTTTCAGCTCATTCTGTTAGAGGAGCTGCTGCTTCTAAAGCCTTTGTTAAATCTGCTTTATTACAAGAAATCCTTAATGCAGCAGATCACTTCGATTCCACGTCATCTCTTGTCATAATTGATTTTGCTGTTAACTTGCAAAATAGGAGTCTCTGTCCTTGTAATACAATGATGATTATCCTAACATAGTGACGGAATAATCTAGATTTTATTAAAGAGACAGAGACGAGTATTTTCCCTCCCTTTGTTGATATATATTATTATTTATATTATGTACATGTTTTCCCTCCCAAGTGAATGAGGATTTATTATATATTATGTTATTATTTTATATATTCTCTCTTTTCAGCCCCGAACACTGAAAATTCAGGATTCCAGTAATGATCAAATGTTGGTATCATATGTTTCCAGAAGAAATTCTTCTCTTCATCATACTGACATCAGACCACTTTAGGATATTTCATCTCGTCTTGGGAAGCAATTTCTTTCCATAAAGTTTTCTGTGTTTTTCACTATTCTGTTTTGCATATTTGCATGTATTTCTGAATTTTGTTTTATTTTCGTTCCTACCTTCTTCATGTTGTTAGCAGCAAAATTCAAAGAGGATTAGATATTGTACCAGCATCCACTTATACACTTGGATGTTATCTGATTGGCTGTTTATATATTGCATAACATGTACTTGTAACCTCATTGGTTTAATTTTATGTATACTTTAGTTAGAAAAATTCCAGTGCTTTTAAGTGCTGTCTGTTTAGTAAAGGACAAGTTATTGCAAAATACTCGTCTTACTCTTTAATAAAATCTAGATCATTCCATCACTATGTTAGGATAATCGTCATTTACAAGCTACATTTCTTTAAATAAGGGGTTAAATAAATGCATCTAAAGGGAAGTGCCGAATTTTAAAAAGAAAACTACTAAGAGAGTAAACTGAGACCTAATCCTGAGATGAAAATGACAGAGGATTGGCACTGTTCTTTGAAAGAAAATGCAACCTATGGTTCATTGATTTATGCCTGTACACTAGTCCCTTTGCATCTGCAAGTTTACTTTGACATTTTAAGATTGTTGATCATATTCAGGTGTATAACAGCTCTGTGAGTCATTTGGGTAAATTGTGCTGAAAATAGTGCTCAGTGTGTCACATAAATCATTAATTTTTTATCAGTTATTTCTTAAGTGACAGATAAAAGATATATATATATATATAGTTCCTAACAATATTTTTTTTATAATATGAATTTATATCATGTGTTGCTACTTTGCATCATGAAGAATACTAAATGGTTATTCATGGAGCAGTTGATGACTAATAAAATCCACCTCTCGCCACCTCGCTTGACAACCTGTCATTTTCTATATATTTGTTGAACTGGGATTTTTCTCAGATCATATGCACCTCTGATTCTTAAGGAGAATATTTAAATGTGATCAAATGTCTGAGAAGAATATGAATTGGAACTTAGAAATAATTTATAAAAGATATGCAACACAAATATAAAACACAGGAGGATTGTAAAATACATATACAGTCATTGAAATATAACATTTTGTTTTATCCAATAAGATGCAGAAAATATTTAAATGAACGATAAAGGGACAGTAAAGTCAAAATTAAATATTCATGATTCAGACAGGACATGGGAATGTAAACAACTTTCCAATTTACTTCTATTTTCAAATTTGTTCTCTTGGCATCCTCCTTTGAAGAGTAAACCTAGGTTGACTAATAGAAGCTTAGTAGTGTGCACTAATCTTTAGCAGTGTATGGCAGCAGTGATTACAACTTTGTATAACATTGATATAAACACTGCTGCTATATGACTAAAGACACATGCACGCTCCTGAGCTCAGCTATGATTACTCTTTAATAATGAATACCAAGATTGATAATAGAAGTAAATTGGAAAGTTATTTACAATCCCATGTTCTACCCAATCCATTTAAGTTTAAATTTGACTTTTATTTATTTCACTTTAAAGGGAAAGTAAACTGGTATATTAACACACTTTATATTATTAAACACTTTTTTATTGATGTGATGCTAAAACTTTGTAACATTGGGGCCCATTTATCAATCTCCAGATGGAGTTTGAGGGCCGTGTTTCTGGTGAGCTTGCAGAATTGCTATAAACAGCAGTTATGAAGAAGCGGTCTAAAGACCGCTGCTCCATAACCTGTCTGCACATCGCCGAAAATCAACCCGATCGAGTACTATCGGGTTGATTGACACCTCCCTGCTGGCGGCCAATTGGCAACCAATATTCAGGGGGTGGCGTTGCACCAGCAGCTCACAAGAGCTGCTGGTGCAATGCTGAAAATGGAGAGCGTATTGCTCTCCGCATTCAACGAGGTCTGGCGGACCTGATCCGCACTGTCGGATCAGGTCAACCAGACCTTTGATAAATATCCCCCATTGTAACATATCGTATAAACGTATACTGGGAAATGCACCTATAAATGTATTTATGCTTACACCATGCTAATAAACACATGCTTAAAATACAGTTTGTATTTGCTTGTTCTCATTTTCAACATTAGCTCTTTTCTCGTATAAAGTATTACCTAGCATAAACATTGTTTAGCTTATTCCTAAATTATAGAGAGTGAAATTAAAATTATTCATAGGGGTCCATTAAACAAGGGCCAAACGGACAGGGCCGGACATCTCCGCCCTTGTTCACTACACATCGGGGCTAGTGGGCAACAATACGCTGCCCACACTTTAGAGATGGCACTTTAGAGATGGCATAGCAGGATTAGAAGCAACAGTCTGATGACCACTGCTTCTTAACTATAAAGTGCATCAAAGCTGCATTTGCAGCTTCCTAAATTGAGCCAATAGCATGTAAAAGAAACTGAGGGCTGCAAGGCATTAATTCTTCACTGTGTGCATAGACTACTGGAATGAATATCTATTTTCAAATTTTCTTATTTTCTTGGACCAGTTAGAGATTGATGTAAATATAGCTGCTCAACTGGGGCTATGCCCTTCCAAATGACCCCAAAAGCACCACTATTAGTATTATTGGGGGGGGGGGGAGGGTTTGGGGGGGGTTCAGCCTATTAATTATTTTGAGTAGTTTTAATTAGGTAGTGCTTTTTAATTTAATGTTTGTGCTTTTGTGAATTAAATTTTGCATTCTTGAAGTACCACCCTAAAAGACACCTCTTATTCCCTCCTTCCACTTTTATGTGCTATTCTTTTACTGAGGCATTCAGCAATATTAATTCTAGATCTTCCTCTGTCTGTTCTTTCAAAGTAAACATATCAATAAGACATGGGCAGCTGTAGTCCACAGACCTAGATAATAAAACAGGTGAGCACTACATCTGCCAACAATAGAAGCTGGCTAATCAAGTCAGCTCTCACTATCAGACAATTTCCTCAGCCCTTCAAATCAGTACACAGTGAAATGGAGATTTCTTTTGGAGAGACAAATGCACAGTTTAGTCAAACATTTGATTGAAGTTACACAAAATTCAAAGTTTAATAAACAGTCAATTTAAATCATCACTAATATTTGAAAATAATATATATTTCTTGGGAAGTGAAGTGTATAGATATACTGTATATATTGTACCAAAAACCCATCCAATATATGTAGAAATATTGATTTATGAATAAATAGAACATATTTTTCAGTGTGAAGAACATTATAATTTGAAATATTCATATTTTCATGTCGGGTTGGCACGCGTGAGAATATGCAACTGGGTTTGCGTACGAGTAGGGTTTTTTGCTCCATTGACTTCTATGAGGGAGTAGGTTATTATGCAATATTCTAAGTTCGACTTTTTACGTGAGACAGGTTAGCATGCAAGTCTTTTACATTCAACTTGTAATACAATCGCAACCCAACGCGCCTTCTAGCCCAGTTAACGTTCAAGCCGGAGCATTAAATAGCCCTCCACTCATAATCTTGCCCTTAGTAAATACATTAACAGTAAAAAAAAATCAGTGCACAGAATGTGTGTCAATAGTTTTAGTTCAATGAAAATCAACCACTTGTTAATAAGGTTATGGCAAACTGTATTGCATGTTATAGGATAAGTCAAATGTCACAATACTTAAAAGCAGAGCAGGTCCTAGAAAGTGGGTGGCTGTAGACAGCATGATAGTGTGGGGCCACTACCCATAACATATAATACTTCAAAGAAAATTGACAATGCACTATGCTACACAAACACACAAATAT
The DNA here is from genome assembly GCF_027579735.1 of Bombina bombina. Classification (NCBI taxonomy): domain Eukaryota; kingdom Metazoa; phylum Chordata; class Amphibia; order Anura; family Bombinatoridae; genus Bombina; species Bombina bombina. Next base: position 696,935,237 of record NC_069499.1, on the reverse strand, counting down.
ACATACACACAGATACATACACAAACACACAAATATACATACACACAGATACATACACAAACACAAATAACTGCACAGATACACACACACACACACACATATCTACATACATAAACATTCATGTATTCAACCACGCACAGATACATACATACACACAGATACACACACAGCACAAACATACATATGTACACACACAGATGCATACATATATATATATATATATATATATATATATATATATATATATGCACACACACACACACACACGCAAAGATACAGATTCACATACATATAAACACACATAGATACACACTTACACAGGTACAAACACACTCAGGTGCACATGCAGTACACACACAGGTACACACAGACACAAATACACACCTACACAGCATATATGTACAGGTACACAGCACACACAGATACACACATGCACAGGTACACACACATATACACATAGTACACACACAAATACATTCATGCAGATACTATCTACTTCAACATTATCTAACACACACAGATACTCACATACACAGGTACCAATACAGCGATACACACACAGTACACGCAAATACACACCTACACAGCACACATGCACAGGTACACAGCACACACATATACACTCACAGTACGAACACAGATGCACACTCACAGATACACACATACAGAAAGTACACAGATACATTCATACAGACACTATCTACTTCAACCTTATCTATATCTTTCAAGGGAAGAATCCCAAAACCCAAGCCCTGCATTATCATGCTCTCAACAAAATTATCCTTTGTATAATTATGTAAATGACTATTCCACATTAATTTTTTTTTATATGATTAAATATTACTTGTAGTAAGTAGAGTAGGGAAGGAGTTAGTCTTCAGAGAATCTGCTCCAGACACAGTGAACCCAAGGGTATATTCCTGCTCAAACCTGCACTGCTGCCTCTACACCCATTGACTCCGGTTCTCTCATACCCACTCTGTTTTCTCTGTAAAAGCATACTCACAGGCTGTGGCCCTGTATTGCACATAGGCTTTTACAGAGAAAATAGGAAAGATGTGGGAGGAGCAGTGCTACGATGCCACTATACAGCATAATAAAATATAAATAAATAGGGGCGGAGCCGGCTTCAGAGGCTAACGGACGTGTTCATATGAAGCTCCTAACTTTTAGATATAATCTCACAATCTAACTCATCCATAAAGGATCTAAATCTTCTCTTAGCTGTCTCAGACGATGAATCTCTTTATGAGGCTCCTGAGGACTCTAAAGAGGGGTTAATTCGTGAATATAAGACTGAACTATTCCCCTACACTACGCCATGCGGTCCCCTCAGGAGCTACCTAACATGGATGTTATGGAGACCTTAGATTCATGGGAGCAGCGCACTCAACATCTCATAGAGAGGCACTTCTGCAACATGAAAGAGGATTTAATGCTTTTACTTTCTGCTTTCTCGCCACTACCGGAATGTCAAGCAGCAGACACTGATTCTGTTGATTATAGCAGGTTTTGTGCTCCAACAGCCATAGAAGCAGATACGACAGAGCACAGTGAATCCCTCACTGCACGCGACCATATACTGCCTATGTCGATGCTAGCTGCATGTGATATCCCACCTAGATCTCCTGTCAATGGTCAACTGCCTGGGCCCAGCCTGGGAGGATCCACGCATCCCTATCGCATACCCGGAGAGGTGTCATGTCTTTCAAGTGCCGGCAGCCTTGGAGAGAGCTCCCAGATGCATCCGAAGTCAGCACGAATTTCTACGGCATACAGGTCAGGCGTGGGTCTCCAGTCCTCCTCAGAAGGTACATCAGGCAACGCTCCTGGACTCTATAGACTGGGCTGTGACCCGGTTAGGGAGACAAAAGGATTCCCAATTTCCCTAGCTGTAACTGCGTCGCAATGGAGTCATAAAGATCAGCCTGCCATGAGACTCAGGAATACAGTTGGAGTGGGCTGAAGTAATTGTAGGACTGGACAGAGAAGCTAGCAAGTCTCCAGTAATCAGACTACACAGCTCATAAAGATTAATGTTTTTCCTCAAAGTTTTTATTTTATATTTGCATTCTATTTAGTTAGATTTAGCCACTGATCACTGACTGTCAGCAGCAGTAGAGACTTGCTGTTCCAAATCGCAGAGACTCTGTCGCACATGAAATCCTAACGATTTGATAATACAGATTGAGTACACATCTGTCATGTAAGGTATTTTAAGACATGGTTGTTAGTTGTTATATTGAACATTTAGCTAGCCGTTATTTTTTGTATACCCCCCAAACGTTTTCTTATATAACTATGTTTAGAGGATTACCTGAGTAAGCTAATTGTCCCATAGCCATGTGTTAATTGCCCTGTTTTCCTGTTCATATGAGCTAGCATTAGGGTAGTCCATAAGTATCACCTTGGATATGTACATATTCCCTGTGCCACTAGTATATTTTTGGTCTCAATGCTAGAATATTGCAATTACTTCATAGCTGTAAGCAGAAGCATATTTACATCTCAGTTTAGGGAAAGCTTCAGGTCAGAGGAATATGTGTCACTTTTCTGTATTCATATTAAGCACTATACCTTCTATACTACGCTATGAGCGTTGTACCCCTATTAGATGGTATACATTAGAGGATATGTTATGTATATCAGTTTCTCCTCTCCTACATATAAGTGTATCTGGAACCACTCCTTCTTACTTTATTCCCAAGACACCTAATCAGCTAAAAACCATCCCCTGTATTCACTTAAAGTATTGCACACTCATACAAAGCTTGACATCTTTAGGTTGGAGGTGTAAACTTTCCTACCCCACGTTTATAAGAGGAAACAGAAGAAAGGGGACTGAAATATCCTTTAGTGCCTTCTATGCCTGAGCTCAAAGGGTTAGTTAAATATGTTTTGCATTTAAATATAGTAATGTGCCCATATCAGTTGCACTAGATCTTATGGATGCCACTTATTACACTCAAACCGTGAAGATAGCTATATGTTATATTCAGACAAAATACTAGTCCCCGTTGAGTCCCTCTCCTCCCTTTCCTGCCGGTACTTGTTGCCTGCGGGTCATACCCACTTTCCTTTTACCTACATCGCCTAGAGGTGGCACTTCCCCAGCAGAGGGGCTCATACGGTAGTCCCCTACATTCTATATATACTGATCTTCCCCACTGTACATAATCTTATTTAGGGATATCCTTATTTATCACATCCTTTATAATAACCCTTATATGTATCCAAACTTACTGTAGCCTCCCCATTCAGATGTCGTTCATAATACCTCTTTATTTTATAAGCCTGAAGTCCAGGGTTCTTAGGTAATTACACCCCTTAATTGCTACATATTCTGTAAATTTTTCGCCACTTCCATCGCACACTCGCAGGATATATCACTGTTTTCCCTAAGCCTCTATCTAGCCCTCTGTTATGGACAATACAAAGAATTAACTAATTTAACTCACAATTTAGAAACATATTCCCCAAACAGATATTACTTATGCATACGTGCATTCACTATACTATTTAGAAGATACCCTAAATCATATATATCACCATCATCAAATTTAACATCTTTGGTAACTTGTGTATGCCATACAGTTATTTTAGAAGGCTCCGCCCCCCCCAATCATCCCCCCCTTATACAGAGCGGCTTTTGCCCGCTGAATTTCCCTCCTACATACTTTGGCGTCTCAGTCATTCCTGTTTACCATAAACTGAGTTACACTTTATGTCCATGATTCCAGAAGTTATGTTATAACTCAGGGCAGTTGCTACTTTCTTTTCATGATTATAATAACCGCTGCAAATTACACTACTCTTGTTTGAATGTAGTGACAACAATTGTATTATAGGCACTTCAACGTGTCAACTTAAGTTTACTTTTTACATGAGAAATGTATAATTACTTTTACTGCTTTTGATCCGTGCCTGTACACATTTTATGGTTATTATTCATTACCTCAATAAAAAAATTATTAAAAAAAAAAAAAAAAAAATATATATATATATATATATATATATATAAATATATATGCTGCACCTAAACTGCGAGACCTCACACAGTGGAATCTGTTACTGCACTGATTGGTGCGGCCCTCCTAAACACAAAGCCCTAGGCAGCCTCCTCAGTTGCCTTACCCTAAGGTTGGCCCTGCTTTCATGATTCGAACTGAGCAAAAATATAAAAAAAATAAAATTACAATTTACTTTTATTATTACATTTACTTTGTTCTCATGCGAATCCTGGTTGAAGAGCTTACGTAGATACGTAGTGAACAGTTAAAAAATCTGAATTTAGAATATCGTAACAACATTAATGTATTCCCCCATAGACTTCAATGAAGTGCAAAAAGTGTGTGTGGGGAACTAACACTCTACTCATGTGCAAACCTTACCACGTCTAGCCAAAGTGCGCTAAACAGATTTCCAATATGAATATTTCACATTCCAATGTTCATAGAAGAATATGTTCTATTTATTTTTAAAGGGACAGTCAAGTCCAAAAAAAACTTTCATGTTTCAAATAGGGCATGTCATTTTAAACAACTTTTTGTTGAAAGCTAAACCTAGGAAGTTCATATGCTAATTTCTTAGACCTTGAAGGCCGCCTCTAATCTAAATGCATTTTGATAGTTTTTCACCACTAGAGGGCATTAGTTCACGTGTTTCATATAGATAACATTGAGCTCATGCACGTGAATTTACCATGCAGACAGCTCTGATAGGATAAAATGCAAGTCTGTCAAAAGAACTGAAATAAGGGGGCAGTCTGCTGAGGCTTAGATACAAGGTAATTACAGAGGTAAAACATGTATAATTATAACTGTGTTGGTTATGCAAAACTGGGGACTTGGTAATTAAGGGATTATCTATCTTTTAAAACAACAAAAAATCTGGTGTTGACGGTCCCTTTAAATACATATTTCTATAAATATATGTGATTTTTTTTGTGTTTTTTAATATATATATATATATATATATATATATATATATATATATATAAATACCTACTTAAAAATACTGAGAACATATACCCCTATGTGAAGAACATTGGAATGTGAAATATGTTCAGTACATACATAGTTAAACACTTTTTTAAAGAACCAGTTTATACAGTAGATTTGCATAATCAACAAATGATTGATAAAAAGGCAATGCAATAGCACCAGGGGGTCAATTTATTATTGGTCGAATTGGACCAATTCACCCTGTTTCCGCGTTAGCCTTTAGGCTCGCCAGAAACATGAGTTAAGAAGCAGCGGTCTATAGATCGCTGCTCCTTAACTCATACGCCACCTCTGAGGCTGTGTATAGCAATCTGCCCAATCCTATACGATCGGGCTGATTGACACCCCCTGCTAGCAGTCGATTGGTCACAAATCTGCAATGGGTGGTATTGCACAAGCAGTTCACTAGAACTGCTTGTGCAATGCTGAATAGGGACAGCGTATGCTGTCCGCATTCAGCGATGTCTGGCGGACATGATACGTTACAGCGTATCATGTCTGCCAGACTTTAATAAATTGACCCCTTAGGGGCCTATTTATTAATGTGCGAGTGGACATGATACGATATTGTGGATCATGTCCGCTGCACATCGATAAATGCACACAGCATACGCTCTCTGCATTTATCATTGCACCAGCAGTTTTGGTGAACTGCTAGTGCAATGTCGCACCAAGGCCGCTAGCAAGGGGTGTCAATCAACCAGATCGTATTCGAAAAGTTTGATTTCTGTCCGCCGCCTCAAAGTAGGCAGAAAGGTTATGGAGCAGCAGTCTTGTTTCTGGCGATAGAATGCTCTATATGAATCATGAAAGTTTAATTTTGACTTGAGTGTCCCTTTTAATATAAATATTGCATAAATATGATTTTTCATGTTTTTAGCTACTTTACTGCAAAGGGTTCCAAAACACTTGTATATATGTCTATGTATATATACATATGTATTTATATGTGTATATATGTGTATATATGTATGTTTATACATATATACACAAATAAATAAATATGTACACACATATAAATAAATACATATTTGACATGTGCATATATGTATCTCTAGGCTAAAGCCTTTTGCATGCCTTTTTTTTTTCTAACACCCAAGGCCTAATATTTGTGAGCCCCTATAACTTTTTTATGCAATATTTTTTTAATAACTTAAATTAGACAGAGTTACTATGAGTATAACTTAAATGTTAAATGTATTTTTGATATGTTTTGTGCAATTTTTTAGTTGAGTGTAACAGTTATTATTATTATTATTATACTTCATTTATGAAGCACCATATTCCGCAGCGCTGTCCATGGGTACAATTCACTTAAATAAAACAATGATATAAAACTTGTAAGAGACAGGACAAAACACATACAGGAGGAATCGAGGGCCATATTTCTGTGGAAGGGTAGGAGGTTGGAAAACAGGAGGTGAGTAATGCAAGAGTAAGAAATAAGTTAATACAGAGTTAAATGGGGGAATATTAGGTAAGTTGAAGTAGTTTATTACTGAGTTGGGTGGAAGACTTCTCTGATCAAAAAAAGTCTTCAGGGATCATTTAAAATTAGAAAGATTAGGTGAAAGCCTGACAGAACGAGGGAGAGGGATCCAGAGGGTAGGTGCTGCACGACAGAAGTCCTGCAGTCTAGCATGGGAAGAGGAGCAGGTCATTGTTGGATCTTAGTGGGCAGGCTGGAGTATATTTGTTGATTAGAGAGGATAGGTAGTGGGGAGCGGTGTTGGTGAGAGCTTTGTATGTAAGGGCGAGGATTTTGAATTTAATTTTACTGTGAATGGGGAGCCAGTAAAGGGACTTGCAGAGAGGTGCAGCAGATACAGAGCGAAAGGAAAGGTGGATTAGCCTGGCAGAGGCATTTAGGATGGATTAAAGGGGGGGTTGCAGGTAGGTATAAAGAAGCCCCGATGATTACAAATTGTAAAGCTGTTTGGCTGTTTGCTTTTGCTGGTTTGTCTTATGCCCATTTAGTATCTATTACAGTCTGTTTTTCTGTCCTTGTTTTTAATAAAATATTTTAACTACTATATCCTGGGAGTATCCTTGTGAGCCGTGGGGCTTTATACCTACCTGCAACATCACTAAGAGCTTAGTTATAGCTCTCTCCAATGTGAGTATTGTTCCCTGTGGGATTGGATAGTTGATCCATACATACTTCACTATCGGCTAGATTTAGAGTTCTGCGGCCAAAGGGGTGCGTTAGCTACGCATGCTTTTTTTCCCCCGCACCTTTTAAATACCGCTGGTATTTAGAGTTCACAGAAGGGCTGCGTTAGGCTCCAAAAAAGGGAGTGTAGAGCATATTTAACGCCACTGCAACTCTCGATACCAGCCGTGCTTACGGACGCGGCCAGCTTCAAAAACGTGCTCGTGCACGATTCCCCCATAGGAAACAATGGGGCTGTTTGAGCTGAAAAAAAACCTAACACCTGCAAAAAAGCAGCGTTCAGCTCCTAACGCAGCCCCATTTTTTCCTATGGGGAAACACTACCTAAGTCTGCACCTAACACCCTAACATGTACCCAGAGTCTAAACACCCCTAAACTTACACTTATTAACCCCTAATCTGCCGCTCCCGCTATCGCTGACCCTTGCATATTATTATTAACCCCGATAGAACAGCCAATAGAATGCGAGCTCAATCTGATTGGCTGATTGGATCGGCCAATCGGATTGAACTTGATTCTGATTGGCTAATTCCATCAGCCAATCACAATTTTCCTACTTTAATTCCGATTGGCTGATAGAATCCTATCAGCCAATCGGAATTCGAGGGACGCCATCTTGGATGACGTCCCTTAAAGGAACCTTCATTCGTCGTCTAGTCGTCCGAAGAAGAGGATGGATCCGTGGTGGAGGTCTTCAAGAAGGAGCCGGTCGTCATCGGATGGAACAACATAGAAGATGCGGCTTGGATGAAGATGTTTGCCGGTCCGGATGTCCTCTTCTGCCCGGATAGGATGAAGATTTCTTCCCGAAGATGGACTTCTTCATTTGCCGCTTGGATCAAGACTTCAGCCGGAGGATGGACGTCACTCTTTAGACCCGCTTGGGCTTGGATGAAGACATCGGAGGCTCTTCTGGATCGATCAGTGAACCCGGCGTGGTGAAGACAAGGTAGGGAGATCTTCAGGGGCTTAGTGTTAGGTTTATTTAAGGGGGGTTTGGGTTAGATTAGGGGTATGTGGGTGGTGGGTTGTAATGTTGGGGGGGGTATTGTATGTGTTTTTTTTACAGGCAAAAGAGCTGAATTCTTTGGGGCATGCCCCGCAAATGGCCATTTAGAGGGCTGGTAAGGTAAAAGAGCTTTGAACTTTTTTAATTTAGAATAGGGTAGGGCATTTTTTTTATTTTGGGGGGCTTTGTTATTTTATTAGGGGGCTTAGAGTAGGTGTAATTAGTTTAAAATTGTAATATTTTTCTAATGTTTGTAAATATTTTTTTATTTTTTTGTAACTTAGTTCTTTTTTATTTTTTGCACTTTAGTTAGTTTATTTAATTGTATTTATTTGTAGGTATTTTATTTAATTAATTTATTGATAGTGTAGTGTTAGGTTTAATTGTAACTTTGGTTAGGATTTATTTTTCAGGTAATTTTGTAATTTTAACTAGGTAGCTATTAAATAGTAAATAACTATTTAATAGCTATTGTACCTGGTTAAAATAAATACAAAGTTGCCTGTAAAATAAATATTAATCCTAAAATAGATACAATATAATTATAATTTATATTGTAGCTATATTAGGGTTTATTTTACAGGTAAGTATTTAGCTTTAAATAGGAATAATTTATTTAATAAGAGTTAATTTATTTCGTTAGATTTAAATTATATTTAAGTTAGGGGGGTGTTAGTGTTAGGGTTAGACTTAGCTTTAGGGGTTAATACATTTATTATAGTAGCGGTGTGGTCCGGTCGGCAGATTAGGGGTTAATTATTGTAGGTAGGTGGAGGCGACGTTGGGGGCGGCAGATTAGGGGTTAATAAATATAATATAGGGGTCGGCTGTGTTAGGGGCAGCAGATTAGGGGTACATAGGTATAATGTAGGTTGCGGCGGTGTACGGAGCGGCAGATTAGGGGTTAAAAAAATATGCAGGTGTCAGCGATAGCGGGGGCGGCAGATTAGGGGTTAATAAATATTATGTAGGTGTCGGCGGTATTAGGGGCAGCAGATTAGGGGTACATAGGGATAACGTAGGTTGCGGCGGTGTACGGAGCGGCAGATTAGGGGTTAATAATAATATGCAGGGGTCAGCGATAGCGGGGGCGGCAGATTAGGGGTTAATAAATATAATATAGGGGTCAGCGGTATTAGGGGCAGCAGATTAGGGGTACATAGGGATAACGTAGGTGGCGGCGGTGTACGGAGCGGCAGATTAGGGGTTAAAAAATTTTAATAGAGTGGTGGCGATGTGGGGGGACCTCGGTTTAGGGGTTCATAGGTAGTTTATGGGTGTTAGTGTACTTTAGAGCACAGTAGTTAAGAGCTTTATAAACCGGCGTTAGCCCAGAAAGCTCTTAACTACTGACTTTTTTCTGCGGCTGGAGTTTTGTTGTTAGATTTCTAACGCTCACTTCAGCCACGACTCTAAATACCTGCGTTAGAAAGATCCAATCGAAAAGATAGGATACGCAAATGGCGTAGGGGGATCTGTGGTATGGAAAAGTCGCGGCTGCAAAGTGAGCGTTAGACCCTTTCCTGACTGACTCTAAATACCAGCGGTAGCCCAAAACCAGTGTTAGGAGCCAAACTCTAAATCTAGCCGTATGTTTGTCCTTTTCCTTCCTTGCATATCTTCCTGTGATCCTTACTTTAGCTTATCCTTGCTTATTTGCACTTTTGTTGTTTTGTATTATATGTATTTATTTTAGTGCTAGCTGTTTATTAGTAGTCACCTAATTTTGATGTTTTATAATTCTGTTCTATATTTCTGGAACAAAATGCGTTATTGAGCATATACAATGGATTTTCTTTAATACTTTTTTTTTTGTCCCTGAAGGCAAACTGATACCATTTGGCTTTTGGTGAGCAACTCTTTTTATTGACAAAATATATTTTATGGATCATAAAAAGAATATGTTCCTTCTCCAAAAGAATAAATATAGATAATTTGCCAAAATACAAATAAAGAGGTGCTTTGAGTTAATTGTCAATAATATAGTTTGTCATATTCTATGTACAGCGTTCCCTTAGCATTGCCATTATTCTTACATTGCACAGAAATTTTATGAATATTGATATTATCTAGTAAAGCCATTAAAGCAATTTCATCAGCAACATCACGGTTCTAATTTTCTGTTTGCAGCCTTTGACTGAAAACAAAAGAAAACAGAATTAATATAAAAGTCATAAGTAATGTAAATCTTGTAACAATGTTTCCCAAAATAAATATGCTTTTCTTCGACTTGCCAGTTAAGATAATGATTTTACTATTTATTTTTCATAATGTTATTAGGATCCCTTAAAACTTAAATAACTAGACAAAAAATGGAATTACATCTACATATTATTAATGCTTGCAAAAAGCTTACAATTTAAATGGACAGTCTACATCAGAATTTATATCGTTTAAAAAGATAGATAATCACTTTATTACCCATTCCCTATTTTTGCATAACCAACACAGTTATATAAATACACTTTTTATCTCTGTGATTACCTTGTTTCTAAGCCTCTGCAAACTGCCCCTTAATTTCAGTTCTTTTGACAGACATCCATTTTAGCCAATCAGAGCTGACTGTGTGAGCACAGTGTTATCTATATGACACACATGAACTAACACCCTCTTGTAGTGAAAAACGGTCAAAATGCCCTGAGAGAAGAGGCGGCCTTCAATGGCTTAGAAATTAGCATATGAATCTCCTAGGTTTATTTTTCAACTGAGAATACCAAGAGAACAAAGAAAAAAATTGTGATAAAAGTAAATTGGAAAATTGTTTAAAATTACATGCCCTATCTGAATCATGAAAGTTTATTTTGGACTTGACTGTCCCTTTACGCTTAAATGGAAACAAAACCCAAAGTTTTCATTTTCGATTCAGATAGAGCATACAGTTTTAAAAAGCTTTTCAGTTTATATCTATTATTAAATACTGGGAGCTAACTGAACACAATGACAAAATGTATATATGTTCAGGCACCAATCAGCAGCTAGCTCTTCGCAGTGCTTTGCTGCATCTTAGCCTACCTAGGTATGCTTTCGACAAAGGATATCAGAAGAACAAAGCAAAATAGGTAATGGAAGTACATTGGGAAGTTGTTTAAAATGGCATGCTCTATTTGGATCATGAAAGTTTAATTTTTACTTCACTGTCCCTTTAACTATTTTCTGCATTGTATTCGATACAAAACTGTTATAGTTTAATGATTGAATGCATATTTTACAACCTACCTGAGTTTTATATTTGTGTTGCATATCCTTTATAAATTGTTTACAAAGTCACCAATTCAAATTTAAATATTTTCCATAAGAATCTTTGATCTTTGATTTGTACTCTACTGTCCATAAAATATATAAATCTATATGTATAAAGAATAAAGAATCCTTCTCTGGTTTCAGAAACAGGGTCATATTTGCCACTTTGAAATTATCTGAAAATGTTGCTGTAGTTTCTAGATAGGCAATATATAACTTCACTAACGGATTCGCTACCTTATGTTCTAACATTTTATATTTTTCTACTGGCAGGTCGTCTGGACCTGAAGCTTTACCCGTTGTCATAGACTTAAAAGTTTGAATAACTTCAGTATTGGTTATTTATTTAAGTTAGAAACTTGGGGGTACATTTATCAAGCAGCGGAAACAGGATTTAAGAAGCAGCGGTCTTAAGACCGCTGCTCCTTAACTGGTCCACCACCTCTGAGGTAGCGGGTTGCAATCATCCTGAGAAGAGACAATTGGGATGATTGACACCCCCTGCTAACGAATGTGCAGGGGCGGCATTGCACAAGCATTTTTTGTGAAATGCTTGTGCAATGATAAATGCCGACAGCGTAGGCTGTTAGCATTTAGCGATGTCGGGCGGACATGATTCGATACAGCGAATCATGTCTGCTCGATATTTGAAAAATCGTGCCCTTGTTCTTTATTGAGTTGGGGTAATTTTATATCCTTCCATTATTATTGCTTATCTCACTCTTATTTTTTGAGGTGTACAAATTTTGGAAATGTTACCTAAATACCTCTTTAATCAGTTCATTTTTTTTTTATTATTTCTTCTTGATGTTTTCTGAAAGGGGTTCTTTTTTTTTTTTTTGTACATTTTTAATAAAGCTAATAATTTGCCTGCTCTTTTCCCATATCTATGCATCCTAACCTGCCCATTTACAAGTTTCTATACCCACTTGCTGAAGATTGAAACTATCTCTCTCTGTTTTGACTAGTGAATATTCTCTAAGATTTTGTACAGTTGGGTTTTGTATTTTGTATACGTATCTCTTAATTTTATTGACAATTCTTTTTCTTTAGATTTTTTTACCCCTATTTTGTTTGATCCTATAAGAGGTTATATGAGCTTTAATAACCACTTTTGCTGTATTCCAATAAAGTTCATGTTCATTTATATGGTTTGTATTTGTAATTTCATATTCCTGCCACTTGTCCTCTATTAAATTCCTAAAAGCTTGGGAATTAAAAAAATAACTAGAGACTCTAAATCTATTTGTTTTATATACCTTACTTTCATTCATATCCATATAAACCAGTGCATGATCTGATAGGAGGAAATCTCCAATTTTTGTATCAATTACTTTTCTAACTAGATTTTCTTATAATAGAATATAAGCAATTATGGATAATGTATTATGAGTTTTTGAGTAGCATGTATAGTAAAATTCATCAGTGACATCTATTAGTGCAAGTGATACATAAAACATAGATCTCATTTGTTCTTCATAATCAATTTGATCTCTTCTGTATGTTATTTTTCCTTTCCCCTCTGTCTTTCTCTTTCTATATATCATTGAGTCCGGTGTGACATTAAACTCCCACAAAAGTATTAGATACATGTGTAAAACCCTATTAAGCATTCCAGATAAATGAAAACAAATCTTCCTATTAAAGTGATTGTTGACTTTCACGAATGAAAGCCCTGTTTTTAAAAAATACTATTAAAATTAGGGGCACTTTCATTCATGAAAGTTAACATTGAAGTTGTTCTTTTGATATACTTACCTTTTATTCCTAGCAAGTGTGGAACACTGGAGCAGCGATTACCCCACATCCAGGTCGTCTCTTCTTAGGTCAGAAATGACAAATCCAGCTTTCTCCAATAACGGCTCCCCCCCCCCCAGAGCAAACATTGCCTGAGGCCACGCCGTGATTGAAGGAAGCCGGATTGGTCATTTCTGATGTAAGAAGAGACATCCTGGGGGCAGAGGAATCGCTGCTCCGGTGTTCCACACTTGCTAGGAATAAAAAGTAAGTATTTTAAAAGAACAGCTTTAATGTAAACTTTCATGAATGAAAGTGCCCCTGTTTTTAATAGTATTTTTAAAAACAGGGCTTTCATTCGTGAAAGTTGGCATTCACTTTAAGTGTGTTTGGCCCATAGACATTGCATATAGAGTAATTATCACAAATCTACCTTCATTAGCTATTGTTTTGTTCTCTATTAAATAAGTTATTGCCTTTCAATGAGGATAGCTAAACCTCTTTGTGATCATCTATATGGGGAGAAAATAACCTCTTCTTCCCAGTGCATTCTCAATTTTTGTGCTCTATCTCTGATAAGTGAGTTTCTTGTAAACACATTATATCTGCTTTACTCTTTTAAGATGGTGTAAAATGGCTTTTCTCTTTATTGGGTAATTAATACCCCCAATTTAAAATTTTAATATATTAATTCCAGCCTTGACTTATATTAAGTGTTAAATTCAACAGTGTTCTAAATAAATAATTAGTAAGCCAATAACCCCTATAATACAATACAAAATTCCTAAAAACTGAAAAGACAGAGAAGGAATATAACACATTCTTCTTATCATTTTGAAGCATATCCATTCAAGATATTCAAAATACAGCAAATATTAAAGAGATAACAAAGAGATTTAACTTGTTCTTATGGCAAATGAACAACATTCTTGTGAAACTGCTGCCATATAGTGATTTTCATCAAATGATTCCAAGAGAACAGAAAGAAATTAATAATAGTAGTAAATTAGAAAGTTTTTTAAAATTGCATGCTCTATCTGAATCATTAAATACATTTTTGGTTGTGATATCTCTTTAATTAATTTATTTGTTAAAGGGACAGTTTGTTATTAATTTTTGTTAAAAATGAATGAATAATAATTTTTTTGGATAAATATAGCATTAGTTTATTAACAAATGCACTTGTCTACTATTTGAACATAGCTCTTACTGCAGTTCCTTGCCCGTAAAATGGATCACTGGGAATAATCCCCCCAAGTCACCTTGACGTAGCTGCTGGGTTGGAACTGCTATGCTACAGAAACATTTTTACAAGGAGTGTGAGGGGAAGGTCCACTACATCTCAGGAAAGTTACCATGAGAGGGGGACACTACACTACAGACTTTTTATGAATAAATGTGTATATATATATATATATATATATATATATATATATATACATACACATAGTATATAAATAAATATAAAGTGTATACTGGCAATATCTAAGAAAGCAGACACTAGTTATAGGTGAGGAGGGTTAGGGAGCTGTTTGAGAAGGATTAGGGAGGTAGGAGGATAAGGGGTATCCTACACTGCAGAGAATTAAAAAAAAAAAATAATAATGAATTTTAAAAAATACTCTACAACTTAAATGGACAGTTTAGTCAAAATTAAACTTTCATGATTTAGATATAGCATGCAATTTTAAACAACTTTTCAATTCTCTTTTATAATCAAATTTGCATTGTTCTTTTGGTATTCTTTGTTTAACGCTAAACCTAGGTAGGCTCATATGCTAATTTCTAAGCCCTTGAAGGTCGTCTCTTATCTCAAAGCATTTGACAGTTTTTCACAGCAAGTGGGCGGTAGTTCATGTGTGCCATTCTTATACTTCTGGGAGACATTTCTACCTACTATTATGATCAGAGGCTATCTGGTCTGATATTAAACTAAAAATATATAAAAATAAATCTATAGTCTACATCTCCATATTTATTAATCTATAGATCCACTAGCGATAAACCAAGAATATAGAAATCCATTTATTTATTTAATGATTCCTTTATTAGTGCATTTTAAAATAAGTTATACTACATGCTATACAGAAATGTGCACTGGTATTACAAGTTAATCGCAATGCAAACACAGCCTATGGAAGCCTCCTCGCGCAGTGAAGTAGCACAATGATGGGCAGCATTTTTTAATATACAGTTGTGATGAAAAGTTTGCATACCCTTGGAGAATTGGTAATATATGTTACATGTACCATTTTTAAAGAAAACATGAGTGAGCAGGTAAAACACATTTATTTTATTTCTTATGTGACTCATCTTCAACTGTAGGTCATAACAGAATGGCACAATCATAATAACACAAAACATGGCAACAAATAAAAATTTAAATGACCCCTTTTTTCTTAATAATGTGTATTGCCCCCTTTAGCATCAATGTCTTGGCAAAATGCCTCCAGGTCATGCAAAGTCTTTAGTCGATTTGCATGAGCCACAAGTTTGAGATCTCCCCAGAGTGGCTCAATGTTATTAACGTTAGGAGATTGTGATGGCCACTCCAGAACTTTCCTCTTTTTCTGCTGTAACTAGGGATCTGCTTTTTTTTTTTTTAAATTCGAAAACTGAGACAAATTTTAACACATTTGTTCATTTATTTTGAATTTCAAATGTTTTCACAACATTCTAACATTCGTTTTATGTAATAGTATTTCTAATGCTTTCTTTAAATATAATATTTGATTGGATTTTTTCTAATAATTCTATTCGAATTAGGCAATATTCGAATTTGAAAATTAAAATCTATATATTTGTATGCAATATTCGAATTCGAAAAATTTGAATTTATATATTTGTATTAGTATTTCTAATGCTCTGTTTAAATGTTATATTTGAATTATGCAGTATTCGAATAAAAAAATTGAATATATACAGGGAGTGCAGAATTATTAGGCAAATTAGTATTTTGACCACATCATCCTCTTTATGCATGTTGTCTTACTCCAAGCTGTATAGGCTCGAAAGCCTACTACCAATTAAGCATATTAGGTGATGTGCATCTCTGTAATGAGAAGGGGTGTGGTCTAATGACATCAACACCCTATATCAGGTGTGCATAATTATTAGGCAACTTCCTTTCCTTTGGCAAAATGGGTCAAAAGAAGGACTTGACAGGCTCAGAAAAGTCAAAAATAGTGAGATATCTTGCAGAGGGATGCAGCACTCTTAAAATTGCAAAGCTTCTGAAGCGTCATCATCGAACAATCAAGCGTTTCATTCAAAATAGTCAACAAGGTCGCAAGAAGCATGTGGAAAAACCAAGGCGCAAAATAACTGCCCATTAACTGAGAAAAGTCAAGCGTGCAGCTGCCAAGATGCCACTTGCCACCAGTTTGGCCATATTTCAGAGCTGCAACATCACTGGAGTGCCCAAAAGCACAAGGTGTGCAATACTCAGATACATGGCCAAGGTAAGAAAGGCTGAAAGACGACCACCACTGAACAAGACACACAAGCTGAAATGTCAAGACTGGGCCAAGAAATATCTCAAGACTGATTTTTCTAAGGTTTTATGGACTGATGAAATGAGAGTGAGTCTTGATGGGCCAGATGGATGGGCCCGTGGCTGGATTGGTAAAGGGCAGAGAGCTCCAGTCCGACTCAGACGCCAGCAAGGTGGAGGTGGAGTACTAGTTTGGGATGGTATCATCAAAGGTGAGCTTGTGGGGCCTTTTCGGGTTGAGGATGGAGTCAAGCTCAACTCCCAGTCCTACTGCCAGTTTCTGGAAGACACCTTCTTCAAGCAGTGGTACAGGAAGAAGTCTGCATCCTTCAAGAAAAACATGATTTTCATGCAGGACAATGCTTCATCACACGCGTCTAAGTACTCCACAGCGTGGCTGGCAAGAAAGGGTATAAAAGAAGAAAATCTAATGACATGGCCTCCTTGTTCACCTGATCTGAACCCCATTGAGAACCTGTGGTCCATCATCAAATGTGAGATTTACAAGGAGGGAAAACAGTACACCTCTCTGAACAGTGTCTGGGAGGCTGTGGTTGCTGCTGCACGCAATGCTGATGGTGAACAGATCAAAACACTGACAGAATCCATGGATGGCAGGCTTTTGAGTGTCCTTGCAAAGAAAGGTGGCTATATTGGTCACTGATTTGTTTTTGTTTTGTTTTTGAATGTCAGAAATGTATATTTGTGAATGTTGAGATGTTATATTGGTTTCACTGGTAAAAATAAATAATTGAAATGGGTATATATTTGTTTTTTGTTAAGTTGCCTAATAATTATGCACAGTAATAGTCACCTGCACACACAGATATCCCCCTAAAATAGCTATAACTAAAAACAAACTAAAAACTACTTCCAAAACTATTCAGCTTTGATATTAATGAGTTTTTTGCGTTCATTGAGAACATGGTTGTTGTTCAATAACAAAATTAATCCTCAAAAATACAACTTGCCTAAAAATTCTGCACTCCCTGTATATATGTATTTGAAATAGTATTTCTAATGCTCAATTTAAATGTAATAATCAAATTTGAAAAATTTGAATCTATATATATGTAATAGTATTTCTAATGTTCTCTTTAAATGTAATATTCAAATTATGCAATATTCAAACTACAAACATTCAAATTGATATATTTGTATCTACTATGTGTCAATTTACCTTGTTATCAAAAGATCCCCATATGTTCCACTTCTTAAGTGATTGAACAGTACTAACTGACATTTTTAAGGCTTTGGATATCTTTTAAATATTCTTTTCCATCTTTATAGAGTTCCATTACCTTGTTATGCAGGTCTTTTGACAGTTCTTTTCTGCTCCCCATAGCTCAGTATCTAGCCTGCTCAGTGCATCCACATGAGAGCCAACAAACTCATTGACTATTTATACACAGACACCAATTGCAATTTAAAAAGCCACAAATGTGGGAAATTAACCTTTAATTGACATTTTTTTTTTTTTTTTTTTAAATAATTTTTTATTGAGGTTTTTGCATAACAAACGTAAAATACAATACACCTTTTTGACAAAAAAACAAACAAACAGGATATAGACAAGAGCAACTGAAATATTGCAGCATCTATAAGGTACATTGGTGATAAGCTAATGAAACCTCTATTTTTCAATAAAATATCTTGTATGACTGACCAGTTGGGGACACAGTTTTAGGTCCTGCATACCAGAAGCTTAGAGAATAATATGTATCTGATGGTCAGATGTCCAGCTCTTTCAGAGCTGCAGTAAGAGCATAGATGCATGTACAGAAAAGGGGGAGGGGGAGATTCAGTGGGTAAGCACCACTATGTATATTAGGGGAAAGGGTGGAGGGCGGAGCTGTAAATGTATGAAAGATTTTTCTATAATTAACGTGGAGGGAACTCTTGGGCTAGTCAATATAGTAGAATAGATAAGCTATTTAGCTGGGTCAACTAACTATATGTCATTACCCATGGATGGGAATATTGGAGGTCTAAACTTGACTCATATAAACATTCTACAGGCAAATATCACATTATATCTTTAACAACATGTAACCCATAACTAGGATCAGGCATTACACATAGAAAAAGTGTATCAGTTAGGTCCGCAAAGTGCATGTGCATATTGCAGGATTATCCCACTTAAAATGAGTAGTATGAAAAATAAGCTGGTACTTTATATGAGAGAGTAGGTAATAGCCAAAACATGGCATTAAAAGCCATGACCATCTCTAATATATGTGACCTATAAAGCTACTAAGCCTGACAGTGATAGGGCAATGCCATATTGCCTGGGTTTTAGTCAATACCTAAATATCTCAGTACTATTAACAAGGTGTCAAACAATATAGCATATACAGTCTTAAATGAACAGCCTGTTTGGAGGTACATCTGTGTCTTGTGATTTCAACCTATTTGCATAAAACTCTATGCAGAACTGATATTTAACTTAAAGAAATTTGGTATAAGTTAGTATCTAGCATTTTCATTGCAATTTGAAGCTGTCTAGATTGGGTTATACCATTGCAAAGACTTCTATCTCTTTTAGTAAAAAGCTTAATATTTTAGACATTACATCGCCATATAACCAGGGATATATTTTTAATACTAACAACGTACTGAGTATATATCATGAATAGGCTATAACAATTATTTATAATCAGATGACATGGAGGTTACCTATGGTATGTCACAGTTAAATGTTGCAGAAGAGTATGAAAACTAGATCATAATGAGCCATTTCATACTGTTCTGAGGTATATAGCCTCTATTTGAGTGCATTATATCTGTTTCTCATAGATATAGCAATGATATTTGTACACTAGACCAATACAAAACTGAAATCCATACTTTATGGTTAAATAAGAGAATGTTTTGAACTGGCACAGCATTAATAAAGTAAATAACATATTTTGAGCTTCAGTTAAAAAAAAAAAAAAATCGGGGGACTAGCCAGCATAAGTGTGCAATCAGATTATTTGCTGCTAAATTTTTTCCCTGTCATATAGCAGAACACCATATGCTATCCGTCTGTCATGTACATAATGGCAGAGAACTAGGTTCCAGAGCATAGACAATAAACTATAGTATCAAATAGCTCTCAAATAGCAGGCATAAGTATATATTGAAGGGCACTAGAGCAGCAAGTGTATGTTATATAGATAATAGGAGAACCATATCTGTTAAGAGGTTTGGATATCTGAATGTAAAACAACAGATCATCTAGTAACTCTAACTTTATCTGTTAAACTTCCTGTATATAGAACAAAAACCCCTACTTTGATACTATTTATTAATTAGCAGGGCATAGTACAGTATATTAGGCTAACCTATAAGCAACAAACTGAACACAGATTTATCTCAGCCTATTGCGGGCATCAAAGTTCTCATTTCCAGGGATGTGGTCCATACAAAATATAAACCAAGTGTCCCAAGAGGTATATGTATGGGATCAGACGGTCAAGACAGTTCAAAGTTTACCCCTACAGGGCAATGTTCGGGAGTGTTTTAGTATGCAGGCAAATAGAGGGGAAAAAGAAAAAAGTCATAGAATAGCCACAACTGGGCTAATAGCTGCAACATAGGGTTTATATTGGCCTCCAAAAGTCACCTGAGAAAAGAAGCCTGAGGGTAAAGTGGAGGATTAAGGCTTCAGCTGCGCAGCTACTATGCTCATCCCACTCCAGCCTTTATCAAATGCCTTAGTGAAAGTTCAAAACCTAGCTGCCGTGGGAATCTGAACAGCGTGTGGATGCCGGTATGTACATTGCCTGTACAAATCGATTTTAGTGTCCTTGCTGATAGTTCTAATGGCGCATAGATGCCGTTATGTAGTTTGGTTTCACTGAGCAGTATTAGCGCCTTTGTATACCTCAAGCGTGTCAGGCGGTCAGCGTCGCTCAGTGTAAATCTGGTAACTTCCTTGTTAGCTGTAGCACTAACCTCAGGCTTTTTGCTCGTCTCCACTGGGTGCAGCGCCAAGAGTGACTCTGGAAGCATCCCTGTAGGTTCCGTGTTGGATGTGAAAGGAATGGCGCCATCTTGTAAGTGCACAAACTCTCTTTGGGCACATAGTACTCCGAGTTGCTGTGTCGGTGCAGTAATTTTGTTATGAGTACACAGTGTTCTTTCAGCTTCCGTTATATGGCCACTGCTCAGTAAGACGGATTTCACCATGATACCGGCCATTCTAGTCATAGCTTCTCCCATCGCCGCTCTTATCTGTTGGTTTTTGCAAGTCGGTAGCTTTCCATTATCCCATCTGTCTTGCGTCAGGGACGCTTGCTGATCCACAGGTGACTTTAGGCAGGCTGATAGTTCTTCATAGCCAGCATCAAGTTGTTGGTGAAGCTTCCACATTGCTTCATATAGAACTTCGGAGTCTCCCTCCATATCTGACACCATAATTTTTGTAGGCCACAATGGCTTAGCCATTTCTCAGGTAGCGGAGATAAGTAGGATGAATATCTGGCTTGAACAAATAGTAAAGCGATTCACAATCACAGCTAGAGCAGTCCTGCTTGTATGCTATTAGGATTGGGGCAAATTACAGAAAATAAATTGCAATTTGCAGTTATTTTAAATAATTCTTTGCAGGAGCTCACTAAAACACGTCCTCACTGCTTGGCTGTTGGCTCCGCCCCCCTTTAATTGACATTTTAACCTGTGTGTGTCACCTTGTTTGTCTGTAACAAGGCATAACATTAAAGGCTATGTAAAACGTTTTGTTATCATTATGATTTAAAAAAGAAGCCAAAGAACTATGTGATAATAAATGGCTTCATATGATCACTATCCTTAAATAAAAGACATTTTTTTGAGCATGATCAGTTATATTTTAAAAATCAATGTCAAAATTTCACGATTTCTGCCAGGGTATGCAAACTTTTTAGCTCAACTGTATATGTAATTGATTATATACATATACTGTGTATTTATGTGTTAAAATGAACAGTATATAAACACATATTAACACATAAATATAAATGTATATAATCATATACCTATATATTTACATTGCGGTCTAGAGAACACACAGTTCCCATAAACTGCAATGTAAAAGCACTTTCAGTGCCTTTTTTTCTAACACCCCACTTCCACCAACATTAAAGCCCTCAAACTGCCTATTGCAGTATTTTTTTTATTATTTAAAACTATAATGCCCTCTTTGGTTAATTTTCGGAGCACTCATTTCTACCGCAAGCTTGTGGTAGTAATAACCAGCCACTTGTAATGGCTTGTTAATTATTGCACTCCCGCAAACGGGCAAATTAGCCCGTTTACAGGAGGGCAATAATTTAGCGCTCCACTTGTAATCTAGCTCACTAAAGTAACTAACTTTATTATATTTTTTCAGAAGATTTTTCTGGCCTAGCATTTATTTTTGTACTTCAATCTTTATTCAACTCTCCCTTGCACTAACCTCATTAACTTCTGAAGCTTAGTTTGTTGTTTGTTTGTTTTTCAAACATTTTGCAAATCAAACGACTGATTTAGTCAAAGTGCAACATTTTTAAAACATAGGTGAAGTTCCCCAGGGATCAGTACTGGGGCCTGTTCTTTTTAATATTTTTATTAATGACTTGGAGCAAGGATTAAATAGCAACATCTCTATTTTTGCAGATGATACAAAGTTGTGTAAGTTCATTAGGTAAGAGCAGGATGAACTTGCGTTACAAGGGGATGTGCAAAAATTAGAAGTATGGGCAGGTAAATGGAAAATGAGATTTAATAAGGGAAAATGCAAGGTTCTACCTTTTGGAAGTAAAAATAAGCAGGCAATATGGGTACACAATGCAGGGCAGTGGCTTCTAAGGCTAATAATTTACTAGCATGTATTAAAAGAGGCATTGATTCAAGGGAAGAAAGCATATTTCTGCCACTATATAAATCCCTGGTAAGACCTCACCTTGAGTATGTAGTGCAGTTCTGGGGACCAAAAGACATTGCACACCTAGAAAAAGTTCAGAGAAGGGCCACAAAACTAATAAAGAGAATAGAGTATGTAAGCTATGAGCAGAGGTTAGCCAAACTGGGTCTGTTTTCTCTAGAAAAAAGGCACTTGAGAGGTGACATGATTACTTTATAAAAATATATTCAAGGTCCATATACAGAGATGGCAGAAGCTTTGTTTATTCCAAGAAAATTGTTTGTGACAAGAGGTCACAATTTAAGGCTGGAGGAAAGGAGATTTAATCTCCTGCAACGGAAATGTTTTTTCACTGTAAGAGCAATAACACTGTGGAACTCATTACCAAAGTAGGTAGTAAATGCCAATACCTTAGGTACATTTAAAAATGGGTTTGATACATTTCTGGCTATAAACGCAATTTAGGGATATAATTGTTTGTGCTAAATGGGTCACCTTTTAATGGGATTAATTTAAGCTGAATTGGGGCTTTTTATAAGTATATTAGATTTGTATAGGTTGAACTCGATGGTCTTCAGTCTTTTTTCAACCTCATCTACTATGTTAGGTTACATAATTTTCTTTTTAGCTTCTATAGGGAGCTTGGGAAGATCACAATTTCTTACACAGAAGCAAAAGGTGTTGAATGTCAATTTTAAGAGGATACATATTAAAGCACTTATTTTTACATTGTTCTAACTATGCTAAATTAATTTAAATAAATACTCATATTTTGGTTAAAGTTTTGCTCTATAAACTGACCTTGAATAATATGTTGTTAGCAACTACACACTTTTTAAAGAGATATTAAACAGTATGAGTATGAGTAAAATATAAAATGTTTAATTATATGTACTTTTAAAAAAAAAATCAAAACACTTTATTTATTTTGCCCCCTTTCTGTAATTTAACTCTGAAAATGATTGATTTTCTAAATTTCACTGAGTTCGTATGAAGTAACAGGCACTGCCATGTTTTTGCTTGTCTATCTTTCCTGCTGAGGACAATTTTCGAAACTCAGTGAAATTTAGAAAATCAATCATTTTTAGAGTTAAATTACAGAAAGGGGGCAAAATAAATAATTAAAGTGTTTTGATTTTTTTTTAAAGTACATATAATTAAACATTTTATAGGGACATATTTAAAACAGTCAATAAAGGAGGATGTCCAAACAAGGCTGCGTTGAACATAGGATTATCTAAAAGGGTTTCTACACAGCCTTGTTTTCATAGACATAAATAGAAAACTAGCTCAAACATTTCAGCGCCCAATTACTTTATTGAAGCTAAATCTTTACACTTATATCTTCAATATTTAAGCAACTAATATAATTGTAAACATACATCTACATATTATTCTAAGGTTAATCTTTACTTTGAATATGTCAGTATCTCTAGAATGCATTTACTATTAAAAGTTGGAGCTATGCCTTTCCTTCAAATTACAAGTTTGTACTTTGTGATAACAACACCTGTTCAAACTAAATGATGCACTTTTGTTTTTCTAATTTCCCATAATACTACAGGGCTTCACTTCATTAAACAACTAATGACCTTGCTTGCTAGTGGAGAAAAAAGTCCTTTATTAAAAGATCTTATGGGATTCGATTGATAGATATAACACATGCACATTTTAGAAGCTTGCTTAACAACTGATTAAGATAATTAAAATGTTTGATACTGCTTTACAATTTGTTATATAAAGTTCACAAAAGTTTAAACTATACAATTGTTAAAATAACAATACTTATTGTGTAACTGTTAATGAAACATAAATCAAACGATGATGGACAGAGGCAAAATACATTTTAACATTTGGAAAAACGGCAGTACTCTCAGGAATCAGATTAAAAAATAAACTCCTATACCATTTTTTTTTAAAGACACACATCAATTTGAGAGGATAGGAATAATCCTTTTGCATTTCGTGCCGCTGATCCTATTTATAAGTGTTGTGCGGCACGAAATACATAAGGATCATTCCTATCCTCGTGTGTATCTGAATCCTGAGAGTGCTGCCATTTTCCGTATGTTGCTTTGTTTACGGCTTGCTCGGCCGATAGGCACGCACCACGCTACAGTTTCTCAGTGTGTAACACGCTGTATTAGTTTGTTTTTCTCTCAGCTCACTGACTTTGGAGTGAAGACCACAGAGGAACTTGGAGCGACGTCCATAGATGACTACAGCAAAATACATTTTCCTGGTTTGTTTATTCAATGTACAAAAATGTAGCCCATAGAACTGGTGACCTCGAAATTTATATCTAATTCCAACTGTTGAATTGACGGAAAACTGAAAAAATGTCTCTCATAAATAAGTGTTACTCACATACATTTAATAATACTAAATACTATGTTACGTAATAACATGCTTTAATTATCATTAAAAGGACAATAAAAATAGTTTATTTCAAACATATGGAAGAGTTTCCTATAAAAACAGTTTAAGTCAATATTGTAACATAGAAATGCATGTTGCATATCACGGGTGCGATCCAATAAACGGCTTAGTTTGCGGTGCAAGCGAGGGAACCTGCGTCGCCCGCAGTTTCAGCTCGCAACTCGAGCTATCCCATATACGGCCCCGTCAGATGCTAACGTGCCGTAAGTCAGATAAACCAGCGATGTCCAGAAATCTGCGCAAGTACAAATTTCTGGCGTCGCCAGTGACTTACGGCACGTTAGAAACTGCCGGCGCCTACAAAACCTGACTAAAGTCTAAATCACCTGCACTGTCTAACACGCCTCCCTAACATAGCCCGACACGTCTAACCCTCTATCCGCTATCCCCCCTCACTATCCTAACAATAAAATATGTATTAACCCCTAAACCAACGCTCCCGGAGCCCGCCGCTACCTAATAAAGTTATTAACCCCTAAACCGCCGCCAGCTATATTAAATCTATAACCCCCTAAAGTGAGCCCCTACCCCGCCGCTATCTATTTTAAAATTATTAACCCCTAATATAATCCCCCTACCCCGCCGCCATCTATATTAAATTATTTAACCCCTAAAATACTAAACTATCCCTACCACTAAACCTAAGTCTAACCCTACAAATAGCCCTGAAAAGGGCTTTTTGCATGGCATTGCCCCAAAGTAACAGCTCTTTTGCCAGCCCTTAAAAGGGCTTTTTGCGGGCATGCCCCAAAGAATTCAGCTCTTTTGCCAGCCCTTAAAAGGGCTTTTGGCGGGGCTTTGTCACAAAGTAAACTGCTCTTTTGCCTACAATCTACATCCCCCTACACCGCGGCCACCTATAATAAATGTATTAACCCCTAATCTAATCCCCCTACACCGCCGCCAGCTATATTAACTATATAACCCTAATTATATTAGGGTTAATATAGTTAATATAGTTATTATATTATATATATTAACTATATTAACCCTAATTATATTAGGGTTAATATAGTTAATATCATTATTATAATATATATATATATATATATATATATATATATATATATATATATATATTAAGTATAATAACCCTATCTAACTCTAACATCCTAACTAAACTCTTATTAAGATAAATCTAATATTAATATTATTAATTAAAATATTCCTATTTAAATCTAAATACTTACCTATAAAATAAACCCTAAGATAGCTACAATATAATTAATAATTACATTGTAGCTATGTTAGGGTTTATATTTATTTTACAGGCAAATTGTTAATTATTTTAACTAGGTATAATAGCTATTAAATAGTTATGAACTATTTAATAGCTACCTAGTTAAAATAATTACCCAATTACCTGTAAAATAAATCCTAACCTAAGTTACAAATACAACCACACTATCAATAAATTAAATAAACTACAAATATCTATCTAAAATACAATTAAATAAACTAAACTAAATTACAAAAAAAAACAAACACTAAATTACAAAAAATAAAAAAAGATTACAAGATTTTTAAGCTAATTACACCTATTCTAAGCCCCCTAATAAAATAATAAAGCCCCCCAAAATAAAAAAAAAATCCCTACCCTATTCTAAATTAAACAAAGTTCAAAGCTCTTTTACCTTACCAGCCCTTAAAAGGGCCTTTTGTGGGGGCATGCCCCAAAGAAAACTGCTCTTTTGCCTGAAAAAAAAAACACAATACCACCCCCCAACATTACAACCCACCACCCACATACCCCTAATCTAACCCAAACCCCCCTTAAATAAACCAAACACTATCCCCCTGAAGATTTCCCTACCTTATCTTCACCACGCCAGGCCGAACTCCTCATCCGATCCGGGCGATGTCTATCCAAGCGGCAAAGAAGAGGCCTTCATCCCAGCGATGTCTTTATCCAAGCGGCAGCAAAGTCTTCTTCCATCGGGCAGCATCTTCCATCAAGCGGCATCTTGAATCTTCTCTCCACCGACGCGGAGCATCCTTCCCGGCCGACGACTGAACGATGAATGAGGTACCTTTAAATGACGTCATCCAAGATGGATTCTATCAGCCAATCGGAATTAAGGTAGAAAAATCTGATTGGCTGATTGAATCAGCCAATCAGATTGAGCTCGCATTTTATTGGCTGATCGGAACAGCCAATAGAACGCGAGCTCAAACTGATTGGCTGATTGGTTCAGCCAATCGGATTGAACTTGAATCTGATTGGCTGATTCAATCAGCCAATCAGATTTTTCTACCTTAATTCCGATTGGCTGATAGAATCCTATCAGCCAATCGGAATTCGACGGACGCCATCTTGGATGACGTCATTTAAAGGTACCTCATTCATCGTTCAGTCGTGGCCCAGGATGGATGCTCCGCCTCGGTGGAGAGAAGATTTAAGATGCCGCTTGATGGAAGATGCTGCCCGATGGAAGAAGACTTTGCTGCCACTTGGATAAAGACATCGCTGGGATGAAGACCTCTTCTTTGCCGCTTGGATAGACATCGCCAGGATCAGATGAGGAGTTCGGCCTGGCGTGGTGAAGATAAGGTAGGGAGATCTTCAGGGGGGTAGTGTTAGGTTTATTTAAGGGGGGTTTGGGTTAGATTAGGGGTATGTGGGTGGTGGGTTGTAATGTTGGGGGGTGGTATTGTGTTTTTTTTTTTCAGGCAAAAGAGCAGTTTTCTTTGGGGCATGCCCCCACAAAAGGCCCTTTTAAGGGCTGGTAAGGCAAAAGAGCTTTGAATTTTTTTTAATTTAGAATAGGGTAGGGCATTTTTGTTATTTTGGGGGGCTTTATTATTTTATTAGGGGGCTTAGAATAGGTGTAATTAGCTTAAAAATCATGTAATCTTTTTTTTATTTTTTTGTAATTTAGTGTTTGTTTGTTTTTGTAATTTAATTTAGTTTAATTGTATTTTTAGATAGATATTTGTAGTTTATTTAATTTATTGATAGTGTAGGTGTATTTGTAACTTAGGTTAGGATTTATTTTACAGGTAATTGGGTAATTATTTTAACTAGGTAGCTATTAAATAGTTCATAACTATTTAATAGCTATTATACCTAGTTAAAGTAATTAACAATTTACCTGTAAAATAAATATAAACCCTAACATAGCTACAATGTAATTATTAATTATATTGTAGCTATCTTAGGGTTTATTTTATAGGTAAGTATTTAGATTTAAATAGGAATATTTTAGTTTATAATATGAATTAGATTTATTTAATAAGAATTTAGTTAGGGGTGTTAGGGTTAGATAGAGTTAATATAGTTAATATAAATACTATAGTAACTATATTAACTATATTA
Organism: Bombina bombina; assembly: GCF_027579735.1. Taxonomy (NCBI): domain Eukaryota; kingdom Metazoa; phylum Chordata; class Amphibia; order Anura; family Bombinatoridae; genus Bombina; species Bombina bombina. Next base: position 696,906,960 of record NC_069499.1, on the reverse strand, counting down.
ACCCTAATATAATTAGGGTTAATATAGTTAATATATATAATGTAATAACTATATTAACTATAATATACTTAGAGTTAATATAGATAATATAGCTGGCGGTGGGGTAGGTAGATTAAATTAGGGGTTAATAATTTTAATATAGCTGGCGGCGGTATAGGGGGATTAGATTATGGGGTTAATAATTTTTATATAGGTGGCGGCGGTGTAAGGGGTCAGATTAGGGGATAGATAAGGTAGATGGCGGCGGTGTAAGGGGTTCACATTAGGGGATAGATCAGTTAGATGGTGGCGGTTTTAGGGGTTCACATTAGGGGATAGATCAGTTAGATGGTGGCGGTTTTAGGGGTTCACAGTAGGGGATAGATCATTTAGATGGTGGCAGTTTTAGGGGCTCACAGTGGGGGGTTAGTTTATGTAGATGGCGGCGGTTTAGGGGTTAAATACTTTATTAGGGATTGCGGTGGGGGATCGCGGTTGACAGGGAGATAGACATTGCGCATGCGTTAGGTGTTAGGTTTTATTTAGCAGATCGCGGTTGACAGGGAGATAGACATTGTGCATGCGTTAGGTGTTAAGTTTTATTTAGCAGATCGCGGTTGACAGGTAGATAGACATTGCGCATGCGTTAGGTGTTAGGTTTATTTAGCAGCCAGTTTAGGGAGTTATGGGGCTCCAATAGTCAGCGTAAGGCTTCTTACGGCTGCTTTTTGTGGCGAGGTGAAAATGGAGTAAGATTTCTCCATTTTCGCCACGTAAGTCCTTACGCTGTATATTGGATACCAAACTGCGCGGGTTTGGTATACCTGCCTATGGCCCAAAAAACTACGGGCGACGGCAGAAATATTCGCACGTAACTTCTAGGTTACGCCGTATATAGGATACCAAACCAGCTTTTGCAGGCGACGATTTTTATCGGATCGACCTCCACATGTCTAAGGAATCCCTTCTCACATTGAAAAAAGGCCTTCTCTCACAACCATAGTAATAAAGGGGGTATTAAACAAAAATATATTTTTTTTTCAGAGAATTGAAATTTACATTTTTGTATTTTACAATAATTTCATTGGCATTTTAAATAAATGTAGTTTATATCAAAAAAGTAGCCAGGAATTGTGGGAGGTGTGGAAATGGAAAGTAAAAGTATATATCTAATTTGCTTCATTCTCTTGATATCCTTTGTTGAAAAGCATATACAATTATGTTCAGTAGCTACTTATTGATGGCTGCACATAGATGCTTCTTGTTATTGGCTCCCCATGTGCATTGCTATTTCTTCAACAAAGGATACCTAAAGAATGAAGCAAATTAGACAATGCCAGGAAAATGGAATGTTGTTTAAAATTATATTCTCTATCTAAATAATGAAAGAACAATGATGGGTTTCATGGCCCTTTAAATGACGGCATAGATACCTAAAAAGAATCTGTCCAGACGCTACCCACCTATAAATGGTGGGGGTCTGTGTATGGCTGAGTTGTTGCCAGTCCTTGTAAGGTGCACTTATTTGTCACTATATATCACTGCATTGCACTTCTGGAGATAGTGTTTTTAATTAATAGAAGTGGATAAGTCCTCTTGTGAAAAGCAACTCACTATTTTTTGTATTGTAAGTTTTAAATTATACATTTTGTACATTATATTTTAAAAGTGCTTAAGTACTTTTTGTTGGTAAGTTGTATTTGTATTATCATATAACAAAAAGGGTTTCTTTCTTGAAACCTACTAATATTATATATCATTATATTCAAGCAGGGACTGCACTCACTGGATTTAGATAAAGTGCCAGTCTTGTCTGAGGAAGGGGTCTGCGAACCCCGAAACGTTACCTTATTACTTTATTTCTCTAAATCCAGTGAGTGCAGTCCATGCTTGAACTTCTATTGATACTTTGACTCTGTACCCTGGTTGATGACACAAGGAAATTGTGAGTGCAGATACACAAGGAGGATATATATACTGTGTGTATATATATATATATATATATATATATATATATATATATATATATATATATATATATATATATATATACATTTCTCATAGCTCAGTCAGATTCAGTGCTCCTATGAGGGTCCTTCTGTGTTGATCTGTATGTGTTGCAGATATAGTATAGCTGAGCTGTCTCCATGTAGCAGTATCTTTAGATATAGTTGTGTGCAAGTTTACCTCAAGACAATATAGTAGTGTGAAGAGTTGCTCTCATTGAATATCCTTCAGTGCAGAACTGTATTCAGTTAGACTTCAGTGCAGAACTGTCTCTCTCCTGCTAGACTTCAGTGCATGGCTATCTCCTTCTATAGTTTAGCTTAGGACTATCTCCCAGATATAATTCAGTAATGTCACTATCTTAGACATACACAGGTTTAAAAGTAACTGGGTCCCATCTAGCTTGTGCCCTTAGTGGATTCCGGGTACCCTTCCTGCTCTCTCTGCATGCCATGCACTCTGTCTGCAGCTACATTACGTTCCCAGCTGGAGCTCTCTTTCTCTATTACTGACCCGGATCTACAGTTTGGGAGTAGTACTACTTACTCTACCGAAGCCCACGCACATTAACAGATACAGCCTGCACTCGGGATAATCTTCAGGAACACTTTATAAAACTAAAGTTATAGGACATTTTTATATAAATAATGTTAGGCCATTTTTCTAAATTGCCTGGGGAAAATGTAAAGTGTGTGTGTATATATATATTGATTCAGAATCGTTTAGAAAGAGAATATTGCACAGTAGAGCTATATGAGATACTGTGAGGAAGTGGGGAATTGCAACACTCAATAGAAAAGAGTTTCCTTTTAAATCTAAGATGTAGATGTATGGCTGGGAGATTTTTAATGACCACCAAACAAGTACACACAGGTCCAGGAAAATGCAACAGTTTTATTTTACAGATAAAAAACATCACTGAAAAAGGCATAGAGCATAGTGTCAAACCAGTAAGCTAAGTGAATATACCACTTCAGTGGATAGCAACTACTGGACTAAGATACTAACTAGAATAAGTAGTATTAAGTGGCAACAACCAAATGAATACATTCCATAATGGTAACGCTTGTTGGTTATACATGTAACAAATAATAACAACACTGTTACAAAACAGATAACACCAGAAGCATATTAAAGGGCCAGTAAACCTAAGAAATAATGTTATATAATAGAATCAGAGGACAGAGGTATGGCTAAACTGTTGAATTTGGGAGACTTTGTTGACTCTGTTGAACATGTTTGTACTATGGCTGCACCTGTTCATCAACATAATGAGAGTAATGTTGGTGTACAAACTTCAAGCACAGCACATACATCCATTACTACTGATCACATCTTTACTACAGACACTGTTAATGCAACATCATCTGCAGCTATAGCTGACAAAGGGGTTAGTGTAGTAAATGTAAACCCAAATACTAAACAGAATGTAACCCATCATTATCTTGAAGCATCCTTACAAAACCCCACATTGACACAACCCTTGACAACAGTATCACAACAAACTCACAACCATAATAACACACAGTTAAGCAACCATCCTGAATGGTCCATGCAGTTACCATCAGAGAAGGTAGTCTCCCTAAGGGACCTCTCCTATCTCCAGCATTGCAAGTTTAAAATACAAGGAGGACAAATTGGTGACTACACATCTGACATCACATACACTAGTGTATGCAGGCAAATTGAAGATAGAATCATAGAAAATTTTAGTGATACTGAATATGTCAGGGGGACTCTACGGATAATAAAAGCAAGCAGTTTCAAGGACATGTTGATGAATAAGGAAGACGTGACAGTTGAGGAACTCAAAGGGTTTCTTAGGTCACATCTAGGAGACAAATATAGCACAGAGTTATTCCAGGAATTAAACAAAATGCAAAACAAAATGAGAATGAAAAGCCTCAGCAGTTCCTGTATCGAGTAATAGGTCTTAAACAGAAAATCATCTTTGCTGCAAAACAGGCTGACACTGTTTTCCTTCACACTGTTGACCAGGGCCTAGGACACAAATATAAAGACATCCGTAGTGAGTTAAAACCCCTACTCTACAACCACAACATCACAGATGAGGAAATACTGAGAAATGTAACAAAATTCACCAGCAATGAGAATTAGAGGGTCTGAAGGCTGGGTCCTGTAACTCGTACTAAGCCAAACATTGCAAGTTGTACTCATCTTAAAAGTGAACCTATGGGAGATGTGAAAGAAACCCATGAGCAAGAAAACAAAAATGATCCAATCAAACAACTAATAGCTCGAATTGATGCACTTACCAGTATGGTAGATTCCATGAGAAATTCATCACAACAAGTACAGCTTGGGTATACCTGTCAAATGATGAAAGTCCAGAGGTTGAATCTGGTCCTGTGAAAAGCAAAGACACAAAAACATTTCATTATTCGACATTCAAAACTTGCAATGACAAGAAAGAACATTATCAAACTTCCATTGTCTCTTCCCCTAGGACAAAGAATGAGGCTATTGTCAACCTAATAGGATGGAAGGCTTTGACTCAGTGTAACCTCAACGGTCTTGCAGTAAGTGCTCTGTTTGTGTCAGGGTGCCAGGAATCAGACTGAGAAGAGAAGTGCAGAAATAATCACACCTTTATTAATAGCAAAAAATAATAAAAAATCCACAAGTCAAATAACAAGCCAGGAGTCAAAACCAGAGCAGGTAGTCAGACGAGCCAAGTCAGGAGCCAAAGCGAATAGACAGACGAGCCGAAATCAGCAACAAGGAAAACAGCAGAGTCAGGAACAAGCCAGGGATCAGGAACCAGGAAGGACATCAGGCAGCCAGGTAATACACAGGAACTCTCACAAACAGGTCTGAGACAACACAATGTCAAAGCATACTGAACAGAGGCCCTTTAAATAAAAAGTGATGACATCACAATTCTGAGACTGCATCCTGTCTCACATGGATGATGCACACCAGTAACTCCATAAAAGGACGTGCAGGAAATGAGCAGCATCCCCCACAATGCACCATTGTCAGGAAGAGAGGTGAGTAAAATGGCTGCCAGCAGCATATGGGAAACAAAACAGGGAAAAAACCTTGACAGTACCCTCTCCTCAACGACCCCTTCCCCTGCGGGAGGACAAAAGGCTTATTGGGGAAACAGGCATGGAAGGCATGGAGGAGGGCGGGAGCATGAACATCAGAGGAGGGAACCCAAGAACGCTCCTCCGGACCGTAGCCCCTCCAGTGAACCAAATACTGTACACAGCCCCTGGACATACGAGAGTCAATAATGCTGCTGACCTACAAAGATAGGATGGGGACAAGGCAACACAGTGGTAAACCGATTACAAACCAATGGTCTCAAGAAGGAGACATGAAAAACATTGGAGATGCGCATAGCAGGAGGAAGGTCAAGAGCGTAGGCCACAGGATTAACCTGTCGGAGTATTCGAAAAGGACCAACATAACGGGGAGCCAATTTATTGAAGGCACACAAAGGTTCAAGTTGCAGGAGGACAGCCAAACTCTCTCACCAACCAAAAGACGCCTATGATCAGCGCTGCATAGATCTATGAAGGCAATCCTGAATCTGCACCAACGAGGAATGGAGTTGCTGGAGATGCAAGATGAATGAATCGGGCAACAAGGATGGTTGAAACCCATAATTCGCCATGAATGGTAATAACTTGGAGGAAGCATTAATAGCACTATTACGAGCAAACTCTGCCCAAGTTAACAGTTCAGACCAAGTATTGTGGTGATCTGAGACATACCAATGGAGGAACTGTTCCAGCGCTTGATTAGACCATCCACAGCCCCATTGGATTGTGGGTGATATGCCGAGGAGAAGGAAAGCTGGATTCCCATTTGAGCACAAAAGGAACGCCAAAATCTGGAGACAAACTGGCTACCCCAGTCCGACACTATCTCCTTGGGTAACCCATGTAAATGGAAGACCTCCCGGGCAAAAATTGAAGCAAGCTCCTGAGCGGTAGGCAGCTTCATCAAGGGAATGTGACATTTTAGAAAAACGGTCAACCACCATAAGGATAACAGTATTGCCATTGGAAACAGGGAGCTCGACAATGAAGTCCATGGAAAGATGTGTCCAAGGACGCTCACCATTAGCAATAGGTTGAAAAAGACCCACAGAAAGAAGTCGAGGAGTCTTATTCTGTACAGAAACTGAGCAGGAGGCAACATACGCAGCAACATCAGAACGAAGACCTGGCCACCAGAATTGTCGAGTGACAGACCAAATCATTTGGTTCCTGCCTGGGTGACCTGCGGCTTTAGGATAGTGGTAAGTGTTCTTAATGGTAAGACAATTAAGACCCCTATAATCGATGCATGGTCTATAATCGATGCATGGTCTTAACTCGTCACCATTTTTCTTCACAAAGAAAAAGCCAGCCCTTGCAGGAGACAGGATTTGTGGATGATCCCCCGCGACAGAGCATCAGCAACATACTCCTCCATAGCACAATTCTCTGCGACAGACAGAGGGTACACCCGGCCCTGAGGAGGAATGGCTCTGGGTTGCAGGTCTATGGCACAATCGTTAGACCGGTGAGGAGGCAACGTACCAGCACGCACCTTGTCAAAAAGGTCTAGGATTTCTTGGTACTCCACTGGCAATTGCGATACCGAAGAAGTGCACAAGACTTTAACTGGTTTCTGAAGACAAGTGGAAATACATTGTGGGGACCACGACAAAATTTCGGACCTGCGTCAGTCGAAATTGGGATTTTACTTTTGGAGCCAGGGATAACCCAGAACAACCGGAAAATTTGGAGAGTTTATCACCTGGAACTGGAGGGTTTCAAAATGGAGAGCCCCAACAGCCATGGACAACGGAGCAGTTTCATGAGTAACGAGTGTGGGCTGAAGGGGCCTGCCATCAATGGCCTCAATAGCAAGCGGAATGGACTGATGCAAAACAGGAATGGAGTGCTTTGATACAAAAGCACTGTCAATGAAATAGCCTGCAGCACCAGAGTCAACAAGAGCCTGAGTGACTATGGAGGAGTCCACCCAGGAAAGGACAACCATGACCAAAGGTTTCTCCTTAAGCGGTTCCGGGGACGAGGATAAACCACCCAAGGTCTGCCCCTGACAGGACCTTAGGTGTGAGCATTTCCCGGCCATGTAGGACAAGACTTCAAAAGGTGGCCCTGAAACCCACAATAGAGGCAGAGCCCCTCCCTCCTCCTAAAGGCCCTCTCCGCCATTGAGAGACGTGTGAATCCCAACTGCATCGTCTCAGCAGTACCTGGTGACTCGGGACCAGGAGGCATGGGAGGAAAGGGAGGCATGGGTGGGAACAAACATGTAGGAGACAACGGAACAGAAGGCTTCCGCAAGCGCTCCTTGAAAGAGGGCCTCTCTCTGAGTCTGATGTCAATTAGGATCAAAAAAGACACCTATGCCTCGAGATCCTCTGGTAAATCTCTGGCAGCAACTTTGTCTTTAATCGCATCAGGGAGCCCATGAAAGAAGGCAGCAACAAGGGCTTCATTGTTCCAACCTACCTTTGCAGCAAGTGTACAGAACTCAATAGCATACTGAGCAACAGATCTTGTACCTTGCTGAATGGACATGAGTCGTTTAGCAACAGAGGAAGAGCGAGCCAGAACATCAAATACCCTTCTAAAGGAGGCCACAAATTCAGGGTAATTTGAAATCACAGGATTATTTGTCTCCCACAAGGGATTAGCCCAGGCAAGAGCTGTGTCAGAGAGTAACAAGATGAGAAATCCCACCTTAGCTCTGTGAGAGGGAAACACCTGAGGTAACATCTCAAAGTAAATGCCCACCTGGTTCAAAAACCGTCTGCACTGAATAGGATTGCCTCCATATCGCTGAGGTAGAGGTACAGAACCGGACATGCTCCTGGTAGGCATAGGTGCAGCAGCAGAAACAGGAGCAGCCATAACTTGTGGGACACTTTGGTCCAAATGTGCAGTGCGAGTCAGCAGGGTTTGCAGGGCTAGTGCAAATTGATCCAAGCCATGATCCTGTATATTCATCCTGGAAATGATGGCAGGTAAAGGTGGATTATTAGCACCATCAGGATTCATGGCCTTTGCGTAATGTCAGGGTGCCAGGAATCAGACTGAGATGAGAAGTGCAAAAATAAGCACACCTTTATTAATAGCAAAAAATAATAAGAAGTCCACAAGTCAAATAAAAATCCAGGAGTCAAAACCAGAGCAGGTAGTCAGACGAGCCGAGTCAGGAGCCAAAGCGAATAGTTAGATGAGCCAGAATCAGCAACAAGGAAAAGCAGAGTCAGGAACAAGCCAGGGATCATGAACCAGGAAGGACGTCAGACAGCCAGGTAATACACAAGAACTCTCACAAACAGGTATGAGACAACGCAAAGGCAAAGCATACAATTCTGAGACTGAATCCTGCCTCACATGGATGATGCACACCAGTCTGGCCATAAAAGGAAGTGCAGGAAATGAGCAGCATCCTCCACAATGCACCATAGTCCGGAAGAGAGGTGAGTAAAATGGCTGCCAGCAGCACATGCCAAATAAAACAGGTAAAAAACCCTGACAGCTTGACACTGGAGCTCAAGTCAGTATCATAATTGTGCTTGGAAAGATAAATATTTACTGGCTGTGGACATAAGACCTTTTTCTGAACTCATGGGAACTACAGAGAAGTTGGAAGTGTATGCTGTAAATGGGGATCTCATTCCATTTGATGGATGGGCTGTTATCACTGTTAATTTACAAGGAAATGATTACCCTAATCTCTCTATCAATGTTCCCTTCTAAATAAGTCATCTGCCAATTGAAAGACCACTGCTTGGGTTCAACGTAGTGGAATAATTAATTCAGGACAACCTGAGGGCATTGTACCGACTCTAGTCTCCCTGCTATCTGGAGCCATCTCTGTGTCAAATGAGAAAGCTCAAATGCTTGTAAACTTTGTCCAAACTCCTGATCTTAACGAACAGCAGGGACATTTGAAAGTACATCCTCTGGTTTGGCTATCCTGGAAAGCTACATCATGACCAAGGCAGGGAAATTGAGATAGAGCTTTTCCGGAATCTTCGGCAACTTGCTGGAGTACGCCATTCGAGAACATCTCCTTATCACCCTCAAAGTAACCCAGCTGAGAGATTCAACCAGACTCTCCTCCAAATGATCTATACCCTGACTGACAAAGAAAAGGCAAGATGGAAAGATCACCTTCCTCAGATCATACATGCATATAACTGCACACGCCATCCTCGCCTCCCTGTTGACCTGATATTTGGGCTGATTGAAGGGGATGAGGGGGTGACTCACAAAGGATTTGCTCAACATTTGTCTGGAAAGATGGCCAAGCCGTATCAAATAGCAAGTGAAAACAGCAGGCAAGCAAGTGCACGAGGCAAAGCTCAGTATGACTTAAAAGTCTAAGATTTGATTCTAAAGCCTGGAGACAGAGTCCTTGTCAGAAACTTGAGTGAGCAAGGAGGCCCAGGAAAACGCAGGCCGTATTGGGAGAAGATCATTTATGTGGTGAAAAAGCAGGTAGCAGACAATCCTGTATATGTGGTGAGTCCCGAGAATGGGAACAAAAGAAGGACCAGAACCCTACACCCTACTGTTATTAGTGAACGACTTGCCTGTGGAGACACCACCACAACCACTGAAACCTGCAAAACAGAGACAAGGTAACAGAGAGTCAAAGATAAGAGAATCTTCTTACCACAGTGACACGACCTCTTTGGATGGGGACAGCTCTGGAAGATACTGGTTGAGAATCCCTGAGAGTTGGACAGAGCATAGAAGAGAAAATACTTACCGGAAAGGTTCAGAACTGGGTCAGGAGAATCCTCTTGTCAAAACAGCATCATCAGCACCTGAGAGAAAAGAAAAAGAAAGAGATCAAGTACAAGTCCCACTAAGGGAGAGAAACAGTTTGACAGAGAACCAATTGCCAGATGAACTGATCCTGCTTCCAACATTTCCACCCGGGGCTAGTGTAGATAGTAAAAGTGAAGGTGTCCAGCCTGATGAAGTGGAAAGTTTAGCAATATAAAACAATATCGAACAAAGACGATCTGTAAGAGAGAGAAAGCCAAAGCAAATGTTTACATATGAAACACTGGGTCAGCCATCACTACAACCACAGACCATGCTCCACAGTGTAGCAGCATATACCTTTCCTCACTTACCTGTATGGGCTACACAATATTATATGCAACCACTCTCATATCATACACCTCACAACTAATACAATGTGGCACCATACATTCCAATATTGACAGTATATTAAGTTAAGAAAGTTGTGTTTCAGGGTAATAAAACTGTGACTGAGTGTATATATATATTTTTGTAGCTGGAGCCATTTTATTTTGTCAGGGAGAATGTGACACATAAAATATATGTGCACAATTTTATATTATTTTATGTAATTTTCATGTTTCATATTGAAAGATGTTTGTTTAATTTTGTTTGTTTTATATGGTGCTTGTAATAATTTTCTATGAAAATGCAACTCTCTGTTGTGAGAGCATAGGACTCCTATTTTGTAATAATTTACTATGAGAATGCAACTCTCTGTTGTGAGAGCATGGGGCTCTTATTTTGACATGGACTTATGATCCTAAAGGATTGTGGGAGATCATGGGTGGAGCAAAGAGACTGTTTTTGTTTTACCTCATAACCATTGAGGATTCTGTGAAGTACACACCCATTCTCCTTATTTCCTGTTTTAACAGGTATGCCTAAAGAAATACCACACAAAACACTTCAGGTGTAAAAGAGATATTTTATGTACAGCTTTAATGCATGTGCAAAATGTCAGATGGGAGAAAATAAGAGAGATATGTTAACATCAGACATCCCAACCTGCAAAAACTCATTTCAGGGAGGTGGCTTCTCCCGCTACTGCGCCGCTACACACCCTCCCCCCCAGTTATATATTGGACACCTTGAAACCCTAAATAAGATAGAGACTTATCATTAAAGTAGCTTCCCACTAAAGTCACATTAAAAAAAGTAGCTTTATTGCACAACCACATACAATAAACCTATTTTTCAGTGATTGCTTGTTGAATGCTTTAATATTTTAGAATATGAAATGTAATTACCTGCAGTAAATAAGGTAGTATTTGTATTTTATTTTATTAAAATCAGTGTGGGCTTTTTGGTTACTGGTGCATGCTTTAAGGGTTGTATAACGTCCCAGCAACTAAAGGATCCTTAAAGAAGTACTTTTCCAGATTTGGGCCACATTGGATCATGGTACTTGGAGTTTCAGGGAGATTGCATTCCATTTGCTGGCATCAGGGAGCCGCTATTACAATCAGGGAGATACCCTGAACTTCAGGGAGAGTTGGGATGTCTGTAACATGTATGTATTTAATGAATCGGTTGATCTGTAAATACTGTCGGCGAGATTATGAGTCTTGCGTTAGCCTTAAAAAGCAGCGTTGAGAAGTCCCAACGCTGTTTTTTAACGCCCACTGGTATTACTAGTCTGGCAGGTACATGTGTACCGCTCACTTTTTTCCATGACTCGAGCTCAAATCCCCTTACGTTAATTGCGTATCCTATCTTTTTAATGGGACTTGCCTAACACCGGTATTATGAGTCTTGGAAGAAGTGAGCGGTACAGCCTCTCCTGTCAAGACTGATACCGCATTTAAAAGTCAGTAGTTATGAGTTTTATGGGCTAACGCCGTAACATAAAGCTCTTAAGTAAAGTGATAAAAAGTACACTAACACCCTTAAACTATCTATTAACCCCTAAACCGAGACCCCCCACACCGCAAACAATAAAATACATTTTTTAACCCCTAATCTGCAGACCGGACATCACCGCCACTTTAATAAATATATTAACCCCTTACCCGCCGCACTCCCGCCTCGCAAACCCTAGTTACATTTTATTAACCCCTAATCTGCCATCTCTAGCATCGTGTGTTCCAGTTTAACTATTGTGTCATAATTATATATAGCTAAGGAACTCTGCATAGACATAATTTGCTGCAGTGTGGATACTGATTAGCATAGGACCAGTCTGATTTGGGACACCTTGTAAGTGGTAGACTGGCTTAGCAGAATATGATCATATTGTGTGACTAAGATCCCATTTTTATTTAAAAGCATATTTTTCTGATAATATTCTTTGCAATTTAAATATATGTCGATATTATTGTGTGAGATGTCTATCCCCAATCTTATTTGAACAGTGCAAGTATATTTAGCAAATTGAAGTATATATTTAAATATGCTATAACTATGTGGACTCTAGTGGTAGAATGTGCACCTACACTTTCTTGTTTTTTTCAATTAATCATTGCTGGTCACCTTGGTAGCACTTCCACAATGTGTGTGCTAGGTTGTAAATAGTCTTTTGTGGTGTGCTTAACCAAAAAAAACCCTTTGTGATATATAACAAAGTATTGAGATGAACTTTTGATATTGACCAAATACTTATTTTCCACCATAATATGCAAATAAATTATTTCCAAATCAGACAATGTGATTGTCTGGATTTGTTTCCACATTTTGTCTCTCATAGTTGAGGTATACCTATGATGAAAATTACAGGCCTCTCTCATCTTCTTAAGTGGGAGAACTTGCACAATTGGTGGCTGACTAAATACTTTTTTGCCCCACTTAATGTGTGTGAAGGGTACTGGAAGCAATTCTGCGCTCTTGGCGTACTCCCAATTTTTTTTTATATATCTTTAAAATGAATATAAATATAAATCCATACACATAAAATGTGACAATTTGAAATTCATGAGAAATACAGCATAAATAGATTTTTTTCTTTTATAAAGGATGCATAAAGATAATAGTCCCAAATAACAAAAGGGATGGAAGATTCATAAAAAAGGAAATATTGAAGTTGCTAAAAAGTTAATATCCAAGAGAGGCTTCTGTATTGTACTTACTAGACACTACCCCAATCATATGAGGTAAGTGTGAAGCGTAATCAAATGCCAATTTTCTGCGAGTGATGTGAAGACTGCGATGTCAGATGATATATGAGACTTCCCCCTCACTGTCTCTGAAGGTCTATCCACCAGATTCTGGTCTGTGACTTGTCACCGGTGTGTAGATTGTGTGTTTACACAAGTGATCCCCACAGCAGATGGCAATGGATTGTTATAAAAAAAGAGAAGTGACAAAACATAGCGTAATCCTGTTTTTTTTATAAGCATAAAAGTAGGTAGCCAAATACACACTTACATTAACAAACCTCAATGGTAACTGTAAACATAAAACGAATAAGGAGCCAGTATAGAAATTATGTTGATCTATATTCCCATTGCTTCTCTATACGTAAAGCTTTGCTTAACAAAATATTGCACCGGCCAGTTGAAAAACTGGTTACAAGTAGGTTCTTGAGGCTGATGGGCATATGTATCAAGCTCCGTATGGAGCTTGATGCCCTGTGTTTCTGGCAAGCCTGCAGGCTCGCCAGAAACAGCAGTTATAAAGCAGCGGTCACAAAGACCGCTGCTCCATAACCTGTCCGCCTGCTCTGAGCAGGCGGACACACATCGCCACAATATAACCCGATCAAGTAAGATCGGGTTGATTAACACCCCCATGCTCCCGGCCCATTGGCCGTGAGTCTGCAGGGGGCGGCCTTGCACCATCAGCTTTTGTGAACTGCTGGTGCAATGCTGAATACGGCGAACGTATTGCTCGCCATATTCAGCGAGGTCTGGTGGACCTGATCCGCACTGTCGGATCAGGTCCGACAGACCTTGACAAATAGAGGCCATATTTTGTACAAAATATTCCAATACAGATTGAGCTGAAGTTATGCGCACCCCACACCAGAAAGCTTACAGCTACACTAGATGTAGTTGTATTCTACTTCCCACACACATATATATATATATATATATATATATTGTAATATGTATCTGCATTTATTTCCTTTTATTCTTTTATTGCTTGATAAATATGCCCCTGAGAGTCAGTTCCGACAAAGAAATAAGTTTCTTTGTCGGAACTGACTCTCAGCCTCAAGAACCTACTTGTAACCAGTTTGCAACTGGCCGGTGCAATATTTTGTTAAGCAAAGCTTTACGTATAGAGGAGCAATGTGAATATAGATCAACATAATTTCTATACTGGCTCCTCATTCATTTTATGTTTTACAGTTACCTCATTACCATTGAGGTTTGTTAATGTAAGTGTGTATTTGGCTACCTACTTTTATGCTTTTACAATAAAAAAAAAGAGGATTACGCTATATTTTTTCACTTCTCTTTTTTATAACAATCCATTGCCATCTGCTGAGGGGATCACTTGTGTAAACACACAATCTACACACCGGTGACAAGTCACAGACCCGAATCTGGTGGATAGACCTTCAGAGACAGTGAGGGGGAAGTCTCATATATCATCTGACATCGCAGTCTTCACATCACTCGCAGAAAATTGGCATTTGACTACGCTTCACACTTACCTCATATGATTGGGGTAGTGTCTAGTAAGTACAATACAGAAGCCTCTCTTGGATATTAACTTTTTAGCAACTTCAATATTTCCTTTTTTAGGAATCTTCCATCCCTTTTGTTATTTGGGACTATTATCTTTATGCATCCTTTATAAAAGAAAAACATCTTTTTATGCTGTATTTCTCATGAATTTCAAATTGTCACATTTTTTGTGTATGGATTTATATTTATATTCATTTTAAAGATATATAAACATTTTTTGGGGGGCACGCCAAGAGCGCAGAACTGCTTCCAGTACCTTTCATTTTAATATTTTATTTGAGGGATTACCAGAAAAGGGTTCTCCCGCACACTGGAAGATTAATTCATAGCAGCTATTGTATTGTCCCCCTATATATATGCGTATATGTGTAGGCTTTTTATTTTAAAAACATCAAACATTTATTTAATGTTGTTCTTATATTAGGTGGTATTACGTTTTTAAAGATATATACACATTTATATTCATTTATATGTGAATTTTGAATTCATATTTGTGATACATTTTATCTCATATTCACTCACCATTTCAGACATAGTGGCATATATATCAAGCTCCGAATGGAGACAGACATTGCCGGAATTCAACCTGATCGAGTACGATCGGGTTGATTGACACCCCCCTGCTGACGGCCCATTGGCCGCAAGTCTGCAGGGGGCGGCGTTGCACCAGCAGCTCTTGTGAGCTGCTGGTGCAATGCTGAATATGGCGAGCGTATTGCTCGCCGTATTCAGCGAGGTCTGTCGGACCTGATCCGCACTGTCGGATCAGGTCCGACAGACCTTGACAAATAGAGGCCATATTTTGTACAAAATATTCCAATACAGATTGAGCTGAAGTTATGCGCACCCCACACCAGAAAGCTTACAGCTACACTAGATGTAGTTGTATTCTACTTCCCACACACATATATATATATTGTAATATGTATCTGCATTTATTTCCTTTTATTCTTTTATTGCTCTGTTATATGTTTTCAGTTATTTAATCATAATACTCCTCTAAGTTAGTCCTAGAAAGTGAAGACTTTACACATTTTTGTTTCCCTTTGTGAATAGAATGAAAGACATTTATATTTAAGTAGATCATTCAATGTTTTCTACTGGTGCCAGGGATCAATCAAATAATACCTATTCATTGGTCTATTTATACATAGATAAAACATAATGGAATATGCATCTTAGGAGCAACAAAGTGTAGAGCAGATCAAGGAATTTTCTTTCAGTAGAACTCTATTAAATAAAAAGTTAAATGCAGTTTCATCATACTCTACAGTAATAAACACAGAGACATTGCATTAGAAGTGCTTAAGAGTCAGTCGGGTGGAAATCCAAAAACTATTCTTGTGAGAAACAGCTATAGGTATTCTCTGTAAAGTTTTGTCAAAACAATAAGGCTGATAGCTGCCTAGACTGAGGAATATCTGCAAATTCAGATGATGGACCCGTAAAAAGACACAAGCCATGCATATTACCAGAGGTGAGTTTATTTTATTGCAAATTACCTAGACTTAATCCAAAGAATGTACAAAATTAGTTTTAGCACTTGGAGATCCATGAAGTGAGTCAATCAGTTACATGTTAACAGTTCCTAAGCACAGAAGTTTAAATGAATACTTACTTAGATTCTTATCCTGGTTAGTTATATGTCACATTATTTTTATTGGCAGAAACAAAATTCCCAAATGAAGCGCTCAGTATAGGAGTTATATATGAGATAGTCTCTTAGTGCCTACCTTGTATATGTACAGACTGCGGCAATGATGTCTGGTGGCCCAGTAGCATTCGTAATTAACCACAGTTAAAGTGACTTCATCTCCTCGCCTATCTATACTCCAATGCTTTGCCTCCCAGTCTCGTGATACCAGCACTTTCGTGAGACACACGCTCATAATGTCAAATGTACACCTTCAATCATCAGCTGTACACTTTTTCCTACCCCACTGTTTTGATGTTTTGACATTATTTTTATTTACACATATGCACATGTTTTCCTACAGTTAGACAAAGAGGTGCTTTACCAGGAAGAGGCAAATAGAATTATTAATTCTAATTCGGATGAGTCTGTATTCGTCTGAATATTGTTTAATTCGCACATTCGGCACACAATCAAATGAAAGAATGGCAGCCTGCACAAATTAAAAGACTAACGAATAAATGTATTAATGAAATTTGTTAATACATTTGTTTATTCGTTATTTTTTTTAACTACTTCAATGCACATGATGCAGCATTCTCTTCATGCACATCGTTACCAGTAGGCACATGACAAGTCCTTCTTATCATGCAGGGGAATCGCCAATCAAACACTGTTTTCAGCTATGTCCTCACTACAGGCTGTGGATTTTTAGTGACAGCACTCCCAGGCTTCATAATAGTGTATGTGACACAAAGGGGCAGACCCAGAAAGCTCAGTGTAGCTGCATGGGAGATGGATGGGAAGAGGTTCTTACCAATCCCCTTGATCTCAGCTTGTATAGTAGCTACAAACTTCCAAGACCCCTCATTTGAAAGAGAATCACCTGCCTCTGGAGCAGTACAACACAACAGATCGTTTAAAAATAAAGTAGAAAAAACTATGGGAATTTGCTTGGGAATGGGTAATTATATGTGCATTAAAAAATCTGTTTTGTGTAGAGACCTCTAATAAAGTTTATTTTCCAATTTTCCAGTAGACAAAAAAAGATATGAATTTTGTCTGCATAGGTAGGTGATCACTGTGATAAAAGTGCTTTTATTTCTGTACTGAACAATGGGGCCTCTCTAATCTATATTAAAAGCTCAAAAGCTCACATGGACCCCTATTTCACTTGCGACTACCTGTGATGACAATTTAGTAAGGTGATCAAAGGTCACTTGGCAATTTTCAGTCTTATTTACTTAAATCTAAGAAACAAATATACTTTTTTTTTTACAGTTTTCACTTCTGCTACCTCATATGTCATAATTTATAAATATATATTGTGAATTTGCTGTGCCTGCTGAAAAAATCAATATATCATTTGTGTGGGTCATTCAATAATATTTGATTTACAATAGGGTTTAAGCGTAGGTAGCAAAAATTTGCTCAGCACTGTGGTGAAAAAAAGCTTAGCAGCAAATGGGTTAATAAAAAAAAACCACACAATATCAACCTATATAGCCCTATGTTATTAATCTCTAAACCACTGCAATAACCCCCTACACCAGTGTTTCCCAAACTTTTTTGTCTGTGACCCTGAACACAAAACTTGTTTGGCCTCCTAAATAACTCCACGGGAGTGAGCATAATGTTATCTATCTATAATACACACATGAACTAACACTGTCTAACTGTTAAAAACTGTCAAAATACACTTAGAGAAGAGCGGTTTAAACAGTTTAGAAATCAATTTGAGCCTACCTATGTTAGCATTCAAAAATGAATACCAAGAGAACAAAGCAAATTTGATGATAAAAGTAAATTGGAAAGTTGTTTAAAATTGCATGCCCCATTTGAATCATGAAAGTTTATTTTGAATAAACTGTCCATTTAACCCCTAAACTGCCACAACTCCAATTGCAATAATCACCCTACTCTATTATCCCCCAAACCACCACAACCCCCTTGCAATATAAGTCCCCTATACTATTAACCCCTAAACTGCAACAAACCCCATCTATCTATTAACCTCCTTAGTGATAATTTATAACCACCAAGAAAAGAAGTTTAAAAAACATAAGCACTTCCTAAGTGACTGGCACACTTACTTAAATATGTAAATTCTGAAAAATATGCCAGAATAGTTAAATGAGTATATATATATACACACATATAAAAAGTGCAATGCAATATGCAGTAAGCAAAAAAGCAAACAATGTTAGTATTAGTATAACTCTGAGCGTGGTAATTCGATTTGTTTCAATGTTCAGCTGAGTTATGGAGTCCACAGTAATCCGTGCACTGTGTAACAAAGCACAAAGACAACACGCTCCCAATGTGTGATAGTACCTGACCTTAGTATGTTTGAAAAGGTCCCAAGTAGGAGTGGTAATTCAAAAGATGATAGAAACCGAGCTAATGTGCCCGTTTGACGCTGTACCCGTGATCTCAGAGGGATAGACTGAAGAGCCTTCGCTACTGCGGTGTATTGATAGAAGTGCTGCTCCGTGTGAAAAAGGGTCTCCGGTGACACCTTTATGTTGGAAAACTGTGAAATACAAAAGGAACAAGAGCGCACAGCCCAATCTAAGAGTAAAAGTCTTTACTAAAAGATAAAAGCGCATAAACAATAATAAACATACAGGATAAAAACAATTAGATGCAGTGTGTGATTATATCACCGTAATGAGACTCCCCCACAGTTAAGGTGTATGCAGAGCTGCCGGAAACACTGGGATCTTTAGTCAGTCAGTCCGCTGTTCCTCAAGCCAAATGCATGAAATCCATTCTTGTTGCAGACGGTCAGCTGTTTTGAAAGTCTTAACGGGTGTGAGTACAGATGCCTCAACGCGTTTCCTCTGGTCTCCACCAGACTTTTTCAAGAGGTTAGCTAGTTAGAAATATGGGCCATTGTCTTCTCTTAATTTTTGTTCCAATGTAATCAAAAAGATAAAAAAAGATTCTCTTCCTTTCATAATTCAACTTAATCCAAATTTTAAAAAAAGTGTACTCTTCTTTTCAACCTAATCCATAAGCAAAGGTGAGTTCTTAGTGGTGGCAGGTTCTCTGCGGTGGCATTAAGGTTCTGTTTTTTTAAACAGTATACTGTTAGTGTTCTCTTTTTAAAGTAGGGGGTCTTAGGTTAGGGGTCTTGGGAATTATCAGTTAAGAGTTAATAGTGACGGGTGTTTATTGCTATGTGGTTGTAGTGGTCTAGGGGTTAATATAGTAGGGGTTTATTATGATTGGGTTAATAGTGTAGGGGTTTATATTGCAATGGTTTTTTTTCGAGGTTTATGTATTAATGGAATAGGGGGTTTATTGGGAACTGGGTTATGGTGGTTTAGGGCTTTAATAATATAGGATTTTATAATGATATGGGGTTGTAGAAATTTACGGGTTAATAGAGCTGAGGGTTTATTGTGATGGGATTGTGCTGGTTTAGGGGTTAAGTAATGTAGGGGGTTTATTGCAATGCAGTTTGTGGCTGTTTAGGGTAAAGTAGTGTAAGGGATTTATTGAGATTGGGGTGTGGCTTTTGAGGGTTTAAGTATTGTAGGGGTTTATTATGATGATGGTTGTGGAGGTTTAAATGTTAATAGAGTAGGGGTTTATAACAATGGGGGTTGTGGTGGTTTAGGGGTTAATAGCATAGGGATGTGTAGGGGGTTTATTGCAATGGGTGTTTTAAAGGTATTTCATTTGATTTTAGTTCAGATGACCTGTTAGGTTTAAGAATGAAATATTCTTCTGAACCAAAATTTCTTCAATGCACTTGTTTATTAAATGATGCTACCTTAAATGTTAAGGATAATTGCAAGTTCATCATTGTTTATCTCTTCCCAGCATATTTATCAATGTTATTTGTGTAAGAAGAAGCATACACAACTCATGAAGCTCATGAAGGAATTCTGTTCCCACTCCATGACATCTAAAAGGTGTCAGAACAACAAAGATGCTCAAAAATTTTTAGAAACACAAATTTTATCTTGAGACATGTTTATGTCTCTTTGTAGTGTTTGTGAAGGACAGACTCCTATATTACATTATAATGGCTAAAATAATTCCCAAAGATTTTGTGTGATTTCTTTCCATGCCAGTGAGTTTATGATCATCAGGCCCTATGAATACCTAAAATATTCATCCTGGTCATTATTATGTATGAGTATGAGACTATAAGGGTTTTAAATCAAGTTGTATTCTGCCAATTTGGATACGTTTCAATCACAAAAGGGTTCATCACAATCTATCAATCATTTTGTTATGGCTGATTTTTTGGCCCGAAAAGGGCATTTTTTCATTTTGACATGTTCACAATATTGTGTTTTCCTCCGTTTATCTGAGCCGCAGGTACGTTTTCTTCACACCAAAATAATCCCTATTTTATCATATTTCCTAGTATTCCAAGACAATTTGATAAATAATTCTACTGTGTTGCATGTGTGCAAGATGCTCTGAAATCGATGTAGACAACATTTTAGGGGTGTATTTGTATACATGTACTAGATTCATTAAATATTTATTTATTGCTATTATAGTCCATTTTTAGTAAGCAGAGAACATATTTATATATGTATCTATAAACTTTAATATGTATATGTATTAAATAGTAGCCAAGTGTAGGGAAGTACATTTTATTTGGATACAATTTTTGGTCCGAATATTCAAGGTAATTTATTTCTCTGAAGATTTGTTACCTGCACTATTCGGTTTTTGTTTTGTTTAAAATGAAAAGAAAATCATTTTTTAAAAAGAGATTTATATTTGTTTTCGTTAAAACAAATGTAAATATTTCAAAGCTGCAGGTGAAAAGTGCACCTGTAGCTACATATTTACCCTAACGCTTTCTGCAGAGTGGGCTAACCCAATCCTCTTCTTACTAGAGCCCTGGGCAGCCCTTAGTGCAGGTCCTGGGTGCCGAGCTCGCTATGCCTCATGTTAGCACATCAAGGGTCCTGTTAAGAAGAGGATCAAGCCATGCTCTCCTGAGTGTGTTAATGTTAGTATAAATATAAAGGAAAATTAATAAATACTGACAAATGTCAGTATTTTTTCATTTTCTTTAATTTTTTTGTTGTGGCTTTCATTCAGATTTGATTTTCATTTATGAAAACAAAAATCAGAATTTTGGTATGAATGCACATTCCTCTAAAAACAAATGCACATCTCTTTGGAGAAGGTGAAATATTGTACAGCTAAAGGGATTTTCAGGAAAAGTGAGATAACAATATCAAAAGATAGGGGGTGCCCTAGGTCAAAATATTGATAATGTGTGTGATCAAAAATAAATGACTTAAAAAATCTCAATAAAATCACAATGGACTGGTAAATAATAAAAATGTACAGATAACCAGAAAAGGTGCAACAATAAAGTCCTGTATATCTGGATTAATGAAATAGGAGATCCAAAGGGATAACTTTCTAATAAGTCCAAGCCCAGGCAGCTCTCTGTGGAGGGATCAATGGTCCAAATCCCAAAGTCAGTATAAAACAGGTGAAAATTCACTCACGCGTAGAAAAGCACCCCTATATGGTGCAAGTGTGGCAGGCTGGAATCTCACAGTCGCCCAGCAGACTGGCAACTCATGGTTTACCAGCAATAGGAATGTGATTCTTTCCAAGAAATGTTCTCCATACAGAGTATGAGCAAAAAATGGTTGATATTAGGTGATAAAATTAATAAGTTACTTTACTAAAATGAAGCAACGTGTTTCTCAGCTTAACAGAGCTGTTTCATCAGGCTTCAGTTTGCGATTGTACACAATCAGTACAAGTATGTTTACAAGCAGGCTTTCAAAAGGGATCAAGGCTACATTACTGGACTCTCAAACAGGATCACACCTTTGTAACTGTAAAGGCAAAACAAGTTTATAACAGTGTGGTTTCAAGTTTCTGCAGCTACATTATTAAAATCCCAGTTCTGAAGGTGCAATCCTATGGTTCCTTTTGAAAAACTTTTCAGTAAGCTGAAATTTTTTATTTTTAAATCAGGTTCCAAAAGGCATAATCCTGTTTATACAATAGTATAGCAGCTACAATAAAGCAATGGAATGGTTTCACAGTTTGAGAACTGTTAAAATCCCATATTAGAAAGTGAGGTAAGGTGTGGCCATTATCTCCTAATAGAAATACGTAGGGCTAGATAACAAGTGGCACGCTATCATTAGTGCGGGTTTGATATAGTGACATATATACTTGCTTTTTTAGGTGTCCTATGTTACAGTGAGAGTGCTGGTAAGAAGAAAAACAACTTCTATACCATCCTCCAACTGAACATCCAGTGATGGCAAAGGCAAGCAAGATAGGCAATCAGCTGCCTCATTTCCATGCCCTGGTCTGTACTCTTATGTTTAATAAAGTAAAGAAAAATATAGCATCCCCTAGGCACACATAAACTATTTAACATTACTCAAAAACATGTGATTTAGTGCAGGAATATTAAAACATAACATTTATTAACCTTCACTAAAAACAACCTCATAAAACATAAAAGTAAAATGTGTGAGTGGTCTGGAAGAGTGAGTGGGTAAACAATTGTAAGCAATATGTTAGCAAACAGGCCAAAAACTTTGGAAAAAAGTAACATTGTATGGAAAGGTTGTAGGGGTTGGAAGTGGTAGGCTAGACAGGGAGAGTCAATAGGGTGGTTGGAAAAGGGAGTTCTGGTCAATATTGTTGTAATTAGCAAATACTTTTAATTTCAATTTATTGTTTGAATTTTCTTTGTAAAGATTGTTCTAGTTTCTGTATTATAGTTAGCACTTTATCTTTCAATTGTGGGCATATCCTAGCAGTGTAATTTTGTTACTAAAAGTAATGTTTTGTGGGCATCCTATAGGTGTTTATGCAACTGAATGAATTTCATTTCAAATTAAGATCTCATACAAATATTTGGGCCAAACCAAATGGGATCGCAAACGAAATTCTGACAAATTGCATCCTTAAAATAGCTGTGCAGCAGCCTTAAATGGATGTTATACAGTCTGCTTCATTGTAGTGACAAAAAAGCACTAAGCAGTGGCTTATGCTTACTAGAAATCATTGCAATATTTATTATTCATCATTTTAAAAGGATTTTACTTTTAAATCCTTTTTTTTTTAACTTTATTTCTGCAGTGTTTTTTACTTCCTGTCCCAGCCCCTCAAGGAGGAGGAGGCCTCAACAGGAAGGCAAAGGTATAGGGGCCTATTTATTAATATGTGAGCGGACATGATCCAATATTGCGGATCATGTCTGCTGCAAATCTATAAATGCCGACAGCATACGCTCTTGGCATTTATCTTTGCACCAGCGGTTCTTGTGAACTGCTGGTGCAATGCCGCCCCCTTTGGATAACTTGTGATGCAGCTGCTTTATATACCTGTATTCTCCATTCTAAAGGCATAGCAGCTGTGGGGGAATTTTTAAAGAATGTACATATACCGGAACTTCAGAGAAAATGTATTGAAGATGCAATATTATTTGTTCTTACTCATAATTATTTTTATTTGAGGGAATTTTTTACCACCAAGTACAAGGTACTGCGATGGGCACTACATTTGCCCCATCGTACGCAAATTTATATATGTCCTCATTTGAAAATAATTTCATTTGGAATAATAACCCCTTTTTAAAGAATATAATAAAATATTTTAGATTTATAGATGATATTTTAATTGTTTGGCAAGTTCCTAAAGATTTAATTGATGATTTTATATCTTATATTTATTGTAATAATTTTAATTTAAAATTCACATATGAAAGTTCTCTGGATTTTATTTCATTTTTAGAACAGCTTTTATTTAGGGATAGTGATACAAATAAGGTATGCATAAAAAACTTTCACAAACCTACAGATAGAAATGGCTTGTTGAACGCCAAGAGCAGCCACCTTAAACAATGGATAAATAATGTGCCTTTAGGACAGTACCAGAGAATTTGACGTAATTGCACACATATAGAAGATTTCAATAGGGAAGCTGATTATCTAACTAAAAAGTTCACTGAGAAAGGATATGATATTAAACTATTAGATAATGCTAGGACAAAGGTGCTGAAAATTGATAGATCACAGCTTATTGGTAAGCAACAAGAGAATAAAAATAAAAACAATAATATCATCTATAAGAATTCTGACCAAGGGAATGTTAAATTCATTACCAGGTATAATAGTCAGCACCACCAGATTAAAAATATCCTCAATAAACATTGGAAAGTATTACAATTAGATCCAGTGTTGGGCAGTGTACTAGGGGATAAACCTGAAGTTATTTTTAAGAAAAATAAAGATCTTAAAAACTATATAGCACCTACAAAACTCAAACAAAGGACAAATAATGGTACCTTAACTAATTGGTGTGGGGAACACGTAGGTCTATACCCATTTAAAGTTTCAGATTGTGTAATGTGCCCACTAATAGATACCAATCATACCACCTTCTCTAATTTTGCCACACCAATTATGTAGTATATCAACTTAGCTGTAAATGTGGCAAAATTTACATTGGTAGGACTAAAAGAAAAATTAAGTACAGACTGAGAGAACACATAAATAATATAGAAGCAGGTTTTGATAACCATAGCGTATCCTACCATTTCAAAATTTGCCACAACCAAAATCCTAAGGACCTCAGTATAAAAATCATAGAATGGGTAGCACAAGATAGATGGGATACCAATAGGTTGTTAAAGCTGAGACAAAGAGAAACCTTTTGGATCAAAACCTTGGATTGTCTAGAGCCAAAAGGGTTAAACATAGAATTAGACATTCAGGCGTTTTATAAAATTATAAAATTACAAAATTATAAAATTGTTTATCAAATTTAATGTATTAGGATTTTTTACCTGTTCTTAAATGTATAATTATGTAATATTTTAAATGTATAATCAATTTTGGGCTTTTATTGTCTTCATAATATATTTTACATTTTGGTATCAATTATGCAGGAATTAGGATGTTGAAGCTGAACAAATGGCTCTAACATTGAAATAGATATTTAGGTTTTCTTTCTTTCTTAAACCATTCATTTAATAATATGTATTTTAACAGTAAATGTAGT
Source organism: Bombina bombina (assembly GCF_027579735.1). Classification (NCBI taxonomy): domain Eukaryota; kingdom Metazoa; phylum Chordata; class Amphibia; order Anura; family Bombinatoridae; genus Bombina; species Bombina bombina. Next base: position 696,881,869 of record NC_069499.1, on the reverse strand, counting down.
GTACCTTATGTTTTCTTTTTAAATGTATAATAATGTGGCTTTTCTAAACATGTTATTTATTTTTTATGGGAATGTCGTCAGATTACATGTTTTTATGAATTATGTTCTATTTAACCAGTATTATATTTATAATTTCAATTAATTCTTATTGGTTAGTACCACTCATGAGAATGTGTTATGAGTAACAATTTTACCACCATCTGAGCCTGTTATATACTTTTATCAAATTATTGTATAAAGTGGGAGTGCTATTACAATACTCCGGTATATAAGGGTCCCTTAGGAGCTGTCTCAATATTCTTGACAAAGTCCTGTCGATTGGGACGAAATGCGTTGAACATTGCAGCTCAACTTTTTGGTCGCTTGGAGGATCCGAAATTTGCCATACTTTCTACGGACGCATCTATTGGCAAGCGTACCATAGACGTCACCACCCCGCGTCTGCAGAGCGGGCTGGTTTGGTTTGCCGCAAGGAGATTCCTCTCAATAAGGACACGTCTAATACGGTCTTACTACAGAACACAGACTTGGGGGAATTTCAAGTTTGGAGAGTGGGATACGTATAAGCAGACAGCTTTTTATGGGCATGTATGCCATGAGCATCTTGTGAGTTTATTACCTTCTGTGTGTTTTTCACTTAATAAATAGTCTATGCTACACTTGAGTCTGCGCTTCTCTCACTTTTGTTTTTTGTAGTATTTATCGTTGGGAACCCCGGAGTATACCCTTTATTTGGAGGAGCAGCTGGACTTGTTTATTATTAACCCTGTATACATACATACATACAGACTTTTTATTTTGTAAGTACCATCTTTCCCATTGGACATTTTCATATGCTCATACATGGACATTATTATTTGTGTTTATTTTTCATTGTTTTTAGTATATTCATGTTTTTCTATTTTTCATTTATGACATATATGTGAATTTTTGATTGCATATTTTTAACATAGAACGTGTATATTATTCTGTTATTTTATAGTAATTTATATAGCGCCCGGTTGTGTGTAACATTACACACTTTTTTGTCTATATTCAATGCCGCCCCCTGCAGATTTGCAGCCGCTAGCAGGGGGTGTCAATCAACCCGATCATATTCGATCAGGTTGATTTCTGGGGATGCCTCAGAGCAGGCGGACAGGTTATGGAGCACCGTACTGAGCTTGATAAATATTCCCCAGAGTTGTTTTTTTTTTTTTTGAAGCTTTGCTAGGAGACAACATAAAATAGCTCCTGTCAGCTTATTGCCTATTATTAATATAGGACTTTGCCCTACAAAAATTATGTGACCTAAAACTTAAGTGTTGCAATGTCTGCTTCCTTGTTTAGCTGGGAATAGGGGCTCATTCTACAAAAAAAACAAATAAGTTGTTTGCTTTTTTAAAACAATCTGTTTCTTTTTATGTTTACTTTAATCTTAAGTAAAGTAATAATAATTGCTGTTAAATAAAGAAGTACAGTTTTATATCCCTTTAAGAGGTGTGAAAGGGGCATTATATAGGTCAGTTTGGGTTGAATTCCTAGTTCCAATCCTGATAATAAGCAATTAACAACCAAAAACATATTTGAACACATTGAAAACATCTTTATGGCTGTGGGCTTTTAGCAGCCAAATTCAATTTGGATTGTGATCACCAAAAAAACTAGCTTCTCATATCAGCCAAAATTCAAACAGAGAAACCTGGAGAAGATATTAGAAACATTGCTATCAATCATTACATTGATCATAATTATTATTATTATTAATTTATTTTTTTATAAAGTGCCAACATATTATGTAGTGTTATGGCATTAGGTATACAATTACTGAATAATTCAATGAAAAGACATGTTCATGAATCATAAAGAATTCAGCAGGGGTCACTACTAGCTCTAAACCACCTTTACATGAGATGATTGACAGAACAGATGGACTCATTAACTTACATTTTAAAGGAAGTACATATCAGAGTTGAGGGGGAAGAATCAAAAGAGACAAGATAGACATCTTATTATAGATTATATGCATCTCCTAACAAGGCCATAATGTTGAAATATTATTCTGTGTTTGTTAAAATAGCTTTTAATATCTACCCTATGTGGACTTCTAACATGAAGAGTTTTGAATGAGGTACTCTGTGTGTATTTCTGGCAAGAAGGTGTTGATAACTACCTGCTCCATTCTCACCAGGACCATTTATAATATGTTATTTTAAATAAACGGGACTTCACATGGCTGGCCATTTTATTAATTAGTTTAGCTCCATATTATAATTGTGTATGCTTTCACACATAGATTTACTTTGCAGTTTGATCTTTTTAAATATATTAAATAATATGGTAGCATTCAGTTATGTGTATAAAGGCTCCTACCAATAAGCCAGACTATCTATCTAGTATATATTACATTGTTTTATATTTATTTTTTAATTAACAATTATACTGTATACCTCCCTGAAGGCATATAAACTGGTACCTATATCATAATTTTATATTTCTTTCACTGTCTCTAGGTTTAGCTAAACATCTACCTGGGGCTATATTTAACTACCTTTATGTTATACATATATCATGTTTGCATTTGCAGATGTGTAACCATTGGTGCATACCAATAGTTCTGAAGAATAATCATCTCAACACTTCAGTATCAAACTTTCCACTGCTTGATTAACCTAAACCTTCTTCAATCTTTTACTGGAAAAAAATAAATTTCTCCCATTTCATAAAGATTTTAAACTTAAATAAAACCTTTCTATCTGAGTGGTATAACGTTCTAAAGTAAGTATATTCTATTTGATGACTGTACAATGAATCATAAAGGAGACAATTGCATAGCTGTGATATGCTTTAAAGCAGACTTTAAAATGAACTAAATGATGCCTGCCTGTTACGCATCAAGCCCCTTTTCAACTTTTCTTTTCTCTTGTATTGAAGAGAATGTATCTAAAAGAGAAATGAAAATTATGTTTCTATATGTTCTTTTATATATAAAATTCTTTTGACAGATATCAAAAAAGTTACACATCCAATTTTTTTCTCAGCATATTTCTGGCATTAAAATCTCTATGCTTTCTTGCCATAAATGAAAAACATTTTTTACAAAATAAAATGAATCACCTATGTTCCTCTGAGGCAAATATTTTTCTCCAGTGGTAACATAAGCTCATAAAATGCAGATGTATTGGTTTTAATAAATTCCATGAATAATATATATTCTAATATTATTTTAATGTGTAGATGTAAGGTCACAAAAAATATATATGAATGTCATAAAAATAGTAATATTGTCTACACATCACTAATATTTCTCCAGTATGATACAATGGCCATATTTATCAAAGAGTTTTGAAAATGTAGTTAGTGTTCTATGTTAGTCTATTCATGAGTTTTTCTGTAGTATAACACTTATATATATATATTGTACTAATTTTAGAAGTTATGTTTACTTGTTTTATCTTACTTTCTACAATGAATCAGTCATAAAAAGTATGCAATCCTATATTTGTAGATATGTTCACCTCTTTTTTTCTTTGGGGAGAAAAAAAGCTTCTAATTCTTTTTGAAAAAGTGAAGAAAAATAGTTTTACGGATATAAAATATTGAGCAAGATTACGAATGGAGCGCTAATGTTTGAGCATGAGTGATAAGGGGTTTATCAGGGATGTTTGTGCTTATTAGGGGCGCGATCCGATATAGATTGCAGTTTGCGGCGCAAGCGAGGGAACCGGCGTCGCCCGCAGTTTCAGTTCACAACTCGAGCTATCCCATATAAGTCGCCGTCAGATGCTAACGTGCCGTAAGTCTGACAAACCAGCGATGTCCAGAAATCTGCGTAAGTACAAATTTCTGGCGTCGCCAGTGACTTGCGGCACATTAGAAACTGCCGGCGCCTATAAAACCTGACTAAAGTCTAAATCACCCGCACTGTCTAACACGCCTCCCTAACATAGCCCAACACGTCTAACACGCCTCCCTAACATAGCCCGACACGTCTAACCCTCTATCCGCTATCCCCCCTCACTATCCTAACAATAAAAAAGCTATTAACCCCTAAACCGCCGCTCCCGTACCCCGCTGCAACCTAATAAAGTTATTAACCCCTAAACCGCCGCTCCCGTACCCCGCCGCCAGCTATATTATATCTATAACCCCCTAAAGTGAGCCCCTAACACCGCCGCCATTTATATTAAAATTATTAACCCCTAATGTAAGCCCCTAACACCGCCGCCATCTCTATTAAAATGATTAACCCCTAATTTAATCTACCTACCCCGCCGCCAGCTATATTATCTATATTAACCCTAAGTATATTATAGTTAATATAGGTATTACATTATATATATTAACTATATTAACCCTAATTATATTAGGGTTAATATAGTTAATATAGTTACTATAGTATTTATATTAACTATATTAACTCTATCTAAGCCTAACACCCCTAACTAAATTTATATTAAATTAATCTAATTCATTTATAAACTAAAATATTCCTATTTAAATCTAAATACTTACCTATAAAATAAACCCTAAGATAGCTACAATATAATTAATAATTACATTGTAGCTATGTTAGGGTTAATATTTATTTTACAGGTAAATTGTTAATTATTTTAAGTAGGTATAATAGCTATTAAATAGTTATTAACTATTTAATATCTACCTAGTTAAAATAATTACCCAATTACCTGTAAAATAAATCCTAACCTAAGTTACAAATACACCTACACTATCAATAAATTAAATAAACTACAAACATCTATCTAAAAATGCAATTAAATTAACTAAACTAAATTACAAAAAAAAACAAACACTAAATTACAAAAAATAAAAAAAGATTACAAGATTTTTAAACTAATTACACCTATTCTAAGCCCCCTAATAAAATAATAAACCCCCAAAATAAAAAAAATTCCCTGCCCTATTCTAAATTAAACAAATTTCAAAGCTCTTTACCTTACCAGCCCTTAAAAGGGCCTTTTGTGGGGCATGCCCCAAAGAATTCAGCTCTTTTGCATACAAATACAATACCCCCCCCCATTACAACCCACCACCCACATACCCCTATTCTAAAACCACCCAAACCCCCCTTAAAAAAGCCTAACACTACCCCCCTGAAGATCTCCCTACCTTGTCTTCACCACACCGGGCCGAACTCCTGATCCGATCCGGGCGATGTCTTCCTCCAAGCGGCAAAGAAGAATTCTTCCTCCGGCGATGTCTTCCTCCAAGCGGCAAAGAAGAATTCTTCCTCCGGCGACGTCTTCCTCCAAGCGGCAGCAAAGTCTTCATTCTTCCGGCGGCATCTTCAATCTTCTTTCTTCGCTCCGCCGCCGTGGAGCATCCATCCCGGCCGACTACTGAACTTGGAATGAGGTACCTTTAAATGACGTCATCCAAGATGGCGTCCGCCGAATTCCGATTGGCTGATAGGATTCTATCAGCCAATCGGAATTAAGTTAGAAAAATCTGATTGACTGATTGAATCAGCCAATCAGATTCAAGTTCAATCCGATTGGCTGATCCAATCAGCCAATCAGATTGAGCTTGCATTCTATTGGCTGATCGGAACAGCCAATAGAATGCGAGCTCAATCTGATTGGCTGATTGGATCAGCCAATCGGATTGAACTTGAATCTGATTCAATCAGCCAATCAGATTTTTTTAACTTAATTCCGATTGGCTGATAGAATCCTATCAGCTAATCGGAATTCGGCGGACGCCATCTTGGATGACGTCATTTAAAGGTACCTCATTCCAAGTTCAGTAGTCGGCCGGGATGGATGCTCCGCGGCGGCGGAGCGAAGAAAGAAGATTGAAGATGCCGCCAGAAGAATTAAGACTTTGCTGCCGCTTGGAGGAAGACGTTGCCGGAGGAAGAATTCTTCTTTGCCGCTTGGAGGAAGACATCGCCCGGATCGGATCAGGAGTTCGGCCCGGTGTGGTGAAGACAAGGTAGGGAGATCTTCAGGGGGGTAGTGTTAGGCTTTTTTAAGGGGGGTTTGGGTGGTTTTAGAATAGGGGTATGTGGGTGGTGGGTTGTAATGGGGGGGGGTATTGTATTTGTATGCAAAAGAGCTGAATTCTTTGGGGCATGCCCCACAAAAGGCCCTTTTAAGGGCTGATAAGGTAAAGAGCTTTGAAATTTGTTTAATTTAGAATAGGGCAGGGAATTTTTTTTATTTTGGGGGTTTATTATTTTATTAGGGGGCTTAGAATAGGTGTAATTAGCTTAAAAATCTTGTAATCTTTTTTTATTTTTTGTAATTTAGTGTTTGTTTTTTTTTTGTAATTTAGTTTAGTTAATTTAATTGTATTTTTAGATAGATGTTTGTAGTTTATTACATTTATTGATAGTGTAGGTGTATTTGTAACTTAGGTTAGGATTTATTTTACAGGTAATTGGGTAATTATTTTAACTAGGTAGATATTAAATAGTTAATAACTATTTAATAGCTATTATACCTAGTTAAAATAATTAACAATTTACCTGTAAAATAAATATTAACCCTAACATAGCTACAATGTAATTATTAATTATATTGTAGCTATCTTAGGGTTTATTTTATAGGTATGTATTTAGATTTAAATAGGAACATTTTAGTTTATAAATGAATTAGATTAATTTAATATAAATTTAGTTAGGGGTGTTAGGGTTAGATAGAGTTAATATAGTTAATATAAATACTATAGTAACTATATTAACTATATTAACCCTAATATAATTAGGGTTAATATAGTTAATATATATAATGTAATACCTATATTAACTATAATATACTTAGGGTTAATATAGATAATATATCTGGCGGCGGGGTAGGTAGATTAAATAAGGGGTTAATCATTTTAATAGAGATGGCGGCGGTGTAAGTGGCTTACATTAGGGGTTAATAATATTAATATAGCTGGCGGCGGTATAGGGGGATTAGATTAGGGGTTAATAATTTTTATATAGGTGGCGGCGGTGTAAGGGGTCAGATTAGGGGATAGATAAGGTAGATGACAGCGGTGTAAGGGGTTCTAATTAGGGGATAGATAAGGTAGATGGCGGCGGTTTTAGGGGCTCACAGTAGGGGGTTAGTTTATGTAGATGGCGGCGGGGTCCGGGAGCGGCGGTTTAGGGGTTAATAACTTTATTAGGGATTTCGGGGGGGGGATCGCGGTTGACAGGGAGATAGACATTGCGCATGCGTTAGGTGTTAGGTTTATTTTAGCAGCCAGTTTAGAGAGTTACGGGGCTCCAATAGTCAGCGTAAGGCTTCTTACGGCTGCTTTTTGTGGCGAGGTGAAAATGGAGTAAGTTTTCTCCATTTTCGCCACGTAAGTCCTTACGCTGCATATTGGATACCAAACTGCGTGGGTTTGGTATACCTGCCTATAGCCCAAAAAACTACGGGCGACGGCAGAAATATACGCGCGTAACTTCTAGGTTACGCCGTATATGTGATACCAAACCCGCACAAATATTGGCGTCGCCGGCTTTTGCGGGCGACGATTTTTATCGGATGGACCCCTAGGTTTACCAATGGTCATCCAAGTTGAAAGCAAATGTGATTGCTTGAGTGCAATTGCGATTTACGCTAGAATGATTATCGCATCCTCAGAGCTTTAGTTAACTGTTTCCTGAAATAAAAAAGTTGCACAAAACACATCAAAATATGTTACAAAGTACATAATTTATAAGCATAGCATTAAAGTTATTCCCCAACTCTCTCTAGTCATGGGTGCCACCAAGTTGAAATCTAGCTTTTGCTGCTTTCTACTGATAATGTATTTTGACATGTGCCAAAACTCTCCTTCATATAGCTGCAGTGAAACCTAGGTTCCAAAATGGAAGCACCCATAATTTGAGGGTGGAGCATGAATGTCCCATTAGGGCAGGTAGTAAATTGTAAGGATGATATAAACAACTGTGCGCAGTGTAAAATATATAAAAAAAGGACAAGGATTGAAAAGGAACAAGAAAAAACAGTAATTAAAAAAAACCCCAGTAATTAAAGGGACATTCCAGAAAAAAATGTAATCCACATGGATGTATTTCACTGTTGAATAGAAGCATTTTTGAAATATACACTTATTAGAAAAAGTACTTCCAATAAAAGCTTAAGCTGTTTTTAAATATACACATGCACCAGCATTTTAAAGACAGCATTTGCTCAGAAAGCCTAAAGTGCTTGTACCATCTGGTAAAAACTCAATTTGTTTTTTGTTTTTTTTAAATATATTTTTTATTTAGATAAATGACCATGAGAACAACAAGAGCAGGCAAATGAATAACATCATTACATAACATAGTAATTTAAATGTATCACATTTTGGAAAGTGGATACCTCTAGAGGAGAGAATGCTGAGTAGTATAGTCCATTGTCCGTGAGTCTCCAAACTTCCCCCACCTATCCAGGTGGGAGTGCAGCAAACCAATCTTCCATGGAGAGACAATTTTAGTTCCGTTTGTCTGGATGGACCAGCATTTTACATATATTACGTAAGACTATGACATAGCTGTTCTTACCAACATCATAATTTAACCATTGTATGCTTTAGATATAGAATATGAAATTGACCCCTTGAGGTCTGTGCCAAGGTATAAAATAATAAAATAAAAAAAATAAAAAAGGAAGGGAAATGGGAGAAGGGGAAGAGGGCGGAAGAGTGGTTTCATATTAGGGAAAGGATAGAGATAGGGATAAGCAGGGTTATTCATATAATCATAGAGTATTACAGTATAAAAATACTACAGGGACGTAGTGGGATTCGCAGCTAGATTTATTCTGGACCATACGCCCAGATCGTAATCTGGAGGTCCTCCGATCCATGTATGTGGGAGACATATGATTCCGTTTGTCTTTACAAACTTCAAGATATCAACCACCTGTTCCCAAGAGGGTGAGGCCTGCTGAAGCCACATGCGGGCTATGGCCAATTTTATTGCTAAAAATAGGTAGATACAAAATAATTTCTGCAGCAAAGTCAGGTGTGTGGGCAGAATGTGGAATAGGCAGATACTTGGTGATGTAAGTATCTGAATGCCTTTTAAGGTGCAATACTGGAGTGCCTTTTGTCAGAGCAGCTGAATATGCGGGCAAGACCACCAGATATGCTGTGGGGTCCCCAACGCCTCACATCCTCTCCAACATTTGGGGGAGTTGGCGGGCGAGATTTTAAATAGGAGGATGGGCGTCATATGCCATTGTAGCTAAACTTTAAGAAATAACTCGTACAAGGTTGTACAATGTATAGCTTTTTTGGTAAGCTGTGTTGCGGTCCTCCATTGCTGTAGTTCATGTGTGAGAGCTAGGGAGGTTTCCCAGTGTTTTATTGGAGGGGATTTATAAAAAACTGGAGGATTTAGGATAACAAGGTATGAAAGAGACATCAACCTTGTAGGAGGAGATGGTGAATCCCACCTCGTCTCCCACCCAGTCTTGGCTCTCAGGGGGCTTCTATCAAAGCCCCATGATATGAGAAAACTATGCATAAAACTCAAAATGTAGGATAGGAGGTGGACTGAACTTCCGGAGGAAGCCTTGGAAGGTGAGCAAATTATCTCCTGTATAGAGATCTGCTATCTTAGTTAAGCCCAAAGATTCGGATGAGTATCAGGCAGAGATAGTAGCAGCCCTCTCAGCGAGTGGGTTGGCGAGGGGTGAGGTGCAATATTGGGAAGATTATGAATCGTGTCCCAAAATTTGAAATTCGATTTTATGATGGGGTTAGCAAAGAGGGCAGGTAGTCTAGAGTGCCTAGGGATCCACAGCAGATTCCTCAGAACATACCCCACCGGAATAGATGCCTGCTCAATTTCGGCCCATCTGCACTTTAAGTTCGAGCCCCATAGGGTCACTTGGGATAATCTAGCAGCTTCATGGTATCATAAAATGTTGGGGCAGCTGCCCCTCCTGCCAATAATGGTTGTTGCGAAATACTAGTAGCGACTCTCGGGTCTTTATTGCACCAGATAAATCTATTGCAAAGCTGTTGGAATTTATGGATCGTGAATCTGGGAATTGGGACAAGTAGGGAACGGAACAGATATGTTAATTTGGGGAGAAGACTCTTTTTAAATGCTGCTATCCGCCCAAGCCAAGACAATGAGGGAACATTCCAAGTTTCAGTGGATTTCTCAATGTTGGATAACAGAGGGGAAAAATTTAAGTCAATTATAGTCGGTATGTCGTGAGACAAGCAGACACCAAGATGTTTGATGTGTGATGTGGATCATAGGAACTTGTATTTATTTTTAAGCGTGTCGAGAGTTTCGTCTGGGATATTTATCGTATAAGCTTCTGTTTTAAGAACATTAAGCTTGTAGTAGCTAATTAAGGTGAATCTCTCTAACAAAGAAAACAGATGAGGCAGGGAGGTGAGAGGGTCAGATGTAAGTACTGTCAAATCGTCAGCAAGCAGTGCTGTTTTCTGTTCTGTATGGTGTATATCAACCCCTCTGATCCAATGGCTAGATCGAATAGCCTCAGCCAGCGGTTCCATTATAAGGGCAAATATGAGCAGAGACAATGGACACCCCTGCCTCGTGCCATTCGTTATTGAAAAGGGTTCAGAACAAAATCCCAGACCCTTGACCACTGCTGATGGATTAGAGTAGAGCGCCGCAATAGATGTGATAAAATTTCTGCAACACAGCAAACATATATCCCCAGTCCACCCTGTCGAAGGCCTTTTCAGCATCCAACGACAGGGTGACACAGGGCAGTTGCATTCTATGGGCCTTGAAATAGACGTTCAGGAGTCTTCTGCTGTTATCAGGCCCCTGATGTCTCAAAACAAAACCCACCTGGTCAGAGTCGATTAATACGGGTAACAGAGAGTTGAGGCGCAATGCTAGGATTTTGGCATATAGCTTGATGTCGAGATTCAACAGCGATATAGGCCTATAGCTCTCGCAGAGCATTGGATCTTTCCCTTGTTTTGGGAGGGTAATAATAGTAGCTTGTAAAAATTCAGCTGGAAAGGTCCCCTGGGAACTCGCCAGCATGAAGAAGCGCATTAAAATGGGACTCAGCTTTGTTTTAAACTTTTTGTAAAATAGATCTGAAAAGCCGTCTGGCCCTGGTGATTTGAAAGCTTTGAGAGATTTAATAGCCGTCTTAATCTCTAACGTGGAGATGGTGTTTTGTTAAAGGTCTGTTCAGTCTTGAGGTACCGTGGGTAGGTTTAAGGTGGTAAGAAAGGCGCCAATGACATCAGGAGTTGGGGGGGAGCGTATCGTCCTGTTTTAGATTGTAAAGGGAAGCATAATATTTCGCAAAAGCGTTCCCAATGTCTTTTGGCATGGTTACGTGTTGTCCTCCCACTTTCAGCATAGGAATACGTGCCGCTGCCGTCTTTTGCCGTAGCCTGTTGGCAAGCAACCTATCGGCCTTATTGCCTTTATGATAATACATTTCTTTAAGCCTAAGAAGCCTCACTGCTGACCTCTTATTTTCTAACCTGACTATCCGCACTTTGAGGTCTATTAATTGTTCGGATAGTGTGGGTGTAGGGTTAGCTTTATGCTCGACAGATATCTTGCGAAGGCTCGTAAGGAGCTGTGCCATAGTTTCCCCTTTACGTTTCTTCTCCGCTGCTGCTATTTTTATAAATGAACCCCGAATATACGCCTTCAATGCAGCCCACAGAGTAAAATCATCTACCTTGCGGTTGTTGTTCAGCAGTAAGAACTCTGTAAGATCTTTGGCAATGGAAGCCTCATTTCCAGGAGATGTAAATAAGTGGGGAAGTAACCGCCACGTTGAGGAGTGTTGTAGTTCCATCGAAGAATGTAAAGTAATATGAACAGGATCATGGTCAGACCATGAACATTGGGGAATCCAGGCGCGAGTTACACTATCTAGGAGACCTGGGTCGCAGAAAAAAAAAATCTATCCACGAGTACGAACGGTGTACCGGGGAGAAGTTGGTCTAGTCTCGGGCAGAGCTATTAAGGGCATGCCAAATATCAAACAGGTTGAACTGATATATCAAATTCCGGAATTTAAGTGAAAGTTCAGCTGCGGGGCTAACCAATTTACGAGTCATATCTGACCACCTATCCAGATGGGGATCCCAAACAATGTTGAAATCTCTGGCAAGTAGCAGGAGACCCTGGCGCAAAGCCTCCAGTTTCTGGAGAAATTTACGCAATGATCGGATATGCTGTTTGTTGGGCCCATAATAAGAAGCCAATGTATAAACGACACCATCCAGCTTACAGATAAGAATTAAATATCTACCTTGAGGATCTGACTCAACAAGGATAGGATAGGAGACATCCTTATGTTTGAGAATAGCCGTTCCTCTAGATTTCTTGGAGAAGCTAGCGGCCTCAACCAACGATAACAATTTAGATTGTATAGGTATCTTTGGACCCTTTACCCAGTGAGTTTCCTGGATAAAAGCCAGATGGACTCTAGATTTAGCTAAGGATCAAAGAAAAATACTGTGTTTGGTCGGGGAATTGAGCCCCCTTGCATTATGGGTTACACAATAATATGGCATGGCTTTCCTGTGTTATCTCCCCCTGTTGGAGGAGTGGAGAGGGAGGGAAGGAGGAGTAACGGGTAGGGAAAGGGACTCAAAGGGGAGGGAAGAAAGGGAGCGTTAGAGACGGGAGAGGAGAACAAAAAAAAAAAAAAAACTTATTTAAAAATCAAAAGCACTCTCAAAAACAATGGTATGAGCAATACAGAAGATAAATAAATGCGGTATGTATAAAAGATAGACCGCGTATGTAGCCCCTGAAACACAATTTCAGAGTACTTTAAATGGGGGGGGGTAGCCAACACTAACAAGCAGTAGCAATTGACAGTTAAGCAGTAATAGAGTAGAATGAAGGAGGACCGGAGGAGAAGGGAAAAAGGTAGTGAAAAAAAACAAAGGAAGAAGGATAAGGAGAAATAATGAGAAAGAGAAAGAGAAGGGGAGGAGAGAGGCATAATCCCTGGACCCAGGAAAAGGGAAGGAAAAAAAAAAAAAAGGTGGGGGGGGGCTGAACCGGCTGCAAGAGTTGTGTCAGTGATAAGAGTGGTTAGAAGGAAGGAAGAAGGATAAGGAGAAATAATGAGAAAGAGAAAGAGAAGGGGAGGAGAGAGGCATAATCCCTGGACCCAGGAAAAGGGAAAAAAAAAAAAAAAGGTGGGGGGGGGGGCTGAACCGGCTGCAAGAGTTGTGTCAGTGATAAGAGTGGTTATATTGTATATATATATTGTGCATCAATATAACAATAATAATTAGGACAGTAATAGCTAATTAACTTTTAAGATAAAATTATACCTTAACATTATAAATCACTGTGCACAGCATATGAACCCATTCCGAAACAGACAAGATTAGCAGTATAACAGTATACGTGACATTATACCTTACAAAAGTGACATATACATTATAATTCACAGTGTACAGCGTATGAACCAGGTATAAAACAGGTAGAACCAACAATATAACTTTGTAAATTAGGTTAAAAAAACAATAACAAATCACAGTAGTAAACTGCAAATATGTAGCCTCCACACTTAGGTTCAAGTCTGCAGGATAAGGTAAAACACAATAACATTGACATGGAGCTACATGTATATCACTAAGCCATAAAAAAGGGGGGGGGGGAGGGGTTGAACTGGCTGTAAGCGTTGTGCCACTGACAAACAAGGTTGCAATGCAAAACTCAATTTGTTAATTGTTTACATGATATAAGCTCCATTGGCACTCTAAGCAGCTGTAGTATTTAAAATGCTGGTTCTCTAAGAATACCTAGCTATGCTTCATTTACACATGATGGGAAAAATGCTTACACTAAAACAATGATCATTTTTACTAGTAATATTTTTGCCACTACATGTCCTTTTAAATAAGAACAATTGACATAACATATGAAAATTATCTTTATTAAGCCTAGTACCAGGCATAATTCTTAATATAAAGATTTTATGAAACATTAGTTAGAAAGTCCAAATATTCAAGACTAGAACCAGAGCTGAAACGTAAGAGAAAATAGTATACACCTAAATAAATATAATAGTCCAGAGTAAAAGCACAGTGCAGAAATCTTAGCGCTTTTAGGCTAGATTACAAGTGGTGCGCTATTGTTAGTGTGGGACTTGATAAGCAATATTGCGAACATGCTAACTAGCGCGCATATTGCAAGTGAAAATTAGACTGTTGTGCTTGATTGCAAAAAAAACTTGTGGAAACTGGATCAGCAAGCCTGTGGACCTAGCGTAAGTGTAAGGGTTAAAAAAATGTTCACCAAACACCTCCTAAATACAATAAAAAATGTATTACACTCATATATAAACTTTGTGTTAAAAAAATGTTTTTATATAAATAATAATAAAAATGAATTATTAAAGGGATATCTTATATAACAAGGTATTTCCCTGGGAAGGGCTATAATGCGTACATTTGTGTGTGTGTATATATATATATATATATATATATATATAAAACAGGGGCGTATTTAGGTTTTGTGCTACCCTAGGCAATCAAAATTCTGCTGCCCCCCCCCCCACCACCCCAGGTTTAAGGCCTTTGTTTAGACATAATATTTTTGGGGCAGGGTGTAAAAAAATTCTTCTTTGGTGATTGACAGTCATTTAAGCAAAATATCTGCTTGGATAAATATGTAATGAATATACAAACTGGCCATTAAAAGTACTTAAAAAATACAACAGTAGTTATGATAGGTGTAGGAATTGCATCCTAGGGGATAAAGTCACATGATACAATCATAATAAAGTATATACTTGAATTGTTTCTGAATGTATTAAATGCATACAACATATTTTCAGTTGTGTTTTAAGTCACATAGTTGTATAGATTCAGCAATAAATACTTATTCTTTGCATGTATGACAAATAGAAAAACAGTAAATGTACAAGTATTTAGTGACTAATCAGTTTAAGTATTTTAATGCCTAATGAAGATATATTGAAGGGAGAAAGGCATATGCTATCTCACAGTGGTCACGTTGTAGTGCACACTGCACTGTGTAGTCTGTGTGAGTCTCAATCACACGGTGGAGCCAGGAAGAATACCGCATTCCCTCTCAGTCCAGGCCAGGCTGCGCAAGTGAGCTCCGCCTCCACTGTCACCACATCATGCGCACCCACATACAATCCCATAGGATAGCAATAGCCCGGCCAGCCATTTAAGTCATTAGTAATTGGTTGATTTAGCCACCCGGCCCTGAGTTCAGTAGAGTGGCCCTAGGGACTCAAAATTCTGCTGCCCCTTAAAAATCCGCTGCCCTAGGCACCAGCCTTGTTGGCCTATGCCTTAATACGCCCCTGATATATATAATAATAATACACATTTATATATTTATCTGTGTAAATATTAGAGATCTGCATTTGTTTTCAGACTAATGCACATTCAAAACGAAAATGGGATTTTCTTTCATGTAATTGGCAAGAGTCCATGAGCTAGTGACGTATGGGATATACAATCCTACCAGGAGGGGCACAGTTTCCCAAACCTCAAAATGCCTATAAATACACCCCTCACCACACCCACAATTCAGTTTTACAAACGTTGCCTCCTATGGAGGTGGTGACGTAAGTTTGTGCTAGATTTCTATGTTTATATGCGCTTCTCAGCATTTTGAAGCCTGATTCCTCTCAGAGTATAGCGAATGTCAGAGGGATGTGGAGAGTATCACCTATTGAATGCAATGATTTTCCTAACAGGGCTATTTTTCATAGGTTCTCTGTTATCGGTCGTAGAGATACATCTTCTACCCCCCTTTTTCAGATTGACGATATACTCTCATATACCATTACCTGTACTGGTTTGGCTATCTGCTATATGTGGATGGGTGTCTTTTGGTAAGTATGTTTTTATTAATTTAGACACCTCAGCTATGGTTTGGAACTTTATGCATTTATATAAAGTTCTAAATATATGTATTGTACTTATATTTGACATGAGTCAGGTTCATGTATTTTCCTTTGCAGATTGTCAGTTTAATTTTTGGGGAAAATTAATGTTAAAAAATATTTTTCTTACCTGGGGTTTAGTCTTTTTTTCAATTGACTACTTTGTTTCAAATTGTGGGCTGACTTAGGCTCGCGGGTGCGCCAAATGCTACACTTTATTGCGTCATTCTTGGCATGAGAATTTTTTTGTCATGAAAGGCACATCCGTTGATGCAAGTTCATCATTTCCGGCATCGTAATTGACGCAGAGGTTCACACAGGGTTGCATCGTTAGTGACGCGAGTGTGTCATTTCCGGACATGGTTGGCGCCAAAAAAAATTTCAGTTACGTTGGGCGTCATACTTGGCGCCAAACTTTTTTCATTATTTATTACCCCATATAAGGAAATTGATAATTTTGCTTTATATGTTGTTTTTTCTTTTACATTTTGCAAGATGTCTCAATCTGATCCTACCTCAGAAGTATCTGTTGGAACTTTGCTGCCTGACATTGGTTCTACGAAAGCTAAGTGCATTTGTTGTAAAATTGTGGAGATTATATCTCCTAATGTCATTTGTATTAGTTGTCATAATAAACTTTTACATGCAGATAGTGTGTCCATCAGTAATAGTACATTGCTGATTGCAGTTCCTTCAACTTCTAATGTACATGATATACCTATGAATTTTAAAGAATTTGTTACAGATTCTATTCAGAAGGCTTTGTCTGCATTTCCACCTTCTAATAAGCGTAAGAGATCTTTTAAAGTTGATGAAATTTCAAATGACCGACAACATAATGAATTATCCACCTCTGATGAGGATCTATCTGAATCAGAAGATCCTACCTTAGACATTGACACTGACAAATCTACTTATTTATTTAAAATGGAGTATATGCAATCTTTGTTAAAAGAAGTGTTAATTACTTTGGATATTGAGGAAGCTAGACCTCTTGATATTAAAACCAGTAAACATTTAAATTCTGTTTTTAAACCTCCTATGGTTACTCCAGAGGTTTTTCCTATTCCTGATGCTATTTCTGATATGATTTCTAAGGAATGAAATAACCCGGGTACTCCTTTTAATCCTTCTGCAAGGTTTAAAAAATTGTATCCTTTACCAGCAATTTCAATAGTGTTTTGGGAAAAGATCCCCAAAGTTGATGGGGCTATTTCTACTCTTGCAAAACGAACCACTATTCCTATGGAAGATAGTACTTCCTTTAAAGATCCTTTAGATAGGAAGCTTGCATCTTATCTAAGGAAAGCCTATTTATATTCAGGTCATCTTCATAGGCCTGCAATTTCTTGGCTGATGTTGCAGCTGCTTCAACTTTTTGGTTAGTGAATTTAGCGCAACAAGAATTGGATTCAGACTTATATAGCATTGTTTGTTTACTGCAACATGCTAATCATTTTATTTGTGATGCTATTTTTGATATTATCAAAATTGATGTTAGATCTATGTCTTTAGCTATTTTAGCTAGAAGAGCTTTGTGGCTTAAATCTTGGAATGCTGATATGACATCTAAGTCTAGATTACTATCTCTTTCTTTCCAAGGTAATAATTTATTTGGTTCTCAGTTGGATTCTATTATTTCAACTGTTACTGGGGGGAAGGGAGTTTTTTTGCCTCAGGATAAAAAAACCTAAGGGTAAATCTAAGGCTTCTAATCGCTTTCGTTCCTTTGGTCAAAATAAGGAACAAAAACCTAATCCTTCCCCCAAGGAATCTGTTTCCAATTGGAAGCCTTCCTGAAATTGGAATAAATCCAAGCCCTTTAAGAAACCAAAGTCAGCCCCTAAGTTTGCATGAAGGTGCGGCCCTCATTCCAGCTCAGCTGGTAGCGGGCAAATTAAGGTTTTTCAAGGATGTTTGGGCGAATTCTGTCCAAAATCAATGGATTCAGAGCATTGTCTCTCAGGGGTACCGAATAGGATTCAGAGTAAGAGCTCCTGTGAGAAGATTTTTTCTCTCACGCATCCCAGTAAATCCAGTAAAAGCCCAGGATTTCCTGAAGTGTGTTTCAGACCTGGAGGTTTCAGGGGTAATCATGCCGGTTCCTTTTCAGGAACAAGGTCTGGGGTTTTATTCAAATCTATTCATTGTCCCAAAGAAAGAAAATCCATTCAGACCAGTTCTGGATCTGAAAATTTTGAATCGTTATGTAAGAGTTCCAACTTTCAAGATGGTGACTATAAGGACTATTCTGCCTTTTGTTCAACAAGGACATTATATGTCTACAATAGACTTGCAGGATACTTACCTTCATATGCCAATTCATCCAGAACATTATCAGTTCCTGAGATTCTCTTTTCTAGACAAGCATTACAAATTTGTTGCTCTTCCATTTGTACTAGCAACAGCTCCAATAATCTTTTCAAAGGTTCTAGGTGCCCTACTCTCTGTAATCAGAGAACAGGGTATTGCAGTTTTTCCTTATTTGGACGATATCTTGGTACTAGCTCAGTCTTTACGTTTTGCAGAATCTCACACAAATCAACTAGTGTTTTTTCTTTGAAAACATGGTTGGAGGATCAATTTACCAAAAAGTTTCTTGATTCCTCAGACAAAGGTCACCATTTTAGGTTTCTAGATAGATTCAGTGTCCAAGACTCTGTCTCTAACAGACAAGAGACGTTTGAAGTTGGTTGCAGCATACCTTCAGTCTCAGTCATTCCCTTCAGTGGCTATGTGCATGGAAGTTTTAGGCCTCATGTCTGCAGCATCGGACGCAATTCCTTTTGCTTGTTTTCACATGAGACCCCTCCAGCTTTGTATGCTCAATCAATGGTGCCAGGATTATACAAAGATATCACAATTAATATCCTTAAATCCCAATGTTTGACACTCTCTGACATGGTGGTTTAATCACCAGCATTTAAATTCAAGGGGCCTCTTTTGTTTGGCCAACTTGAACTGTAATCACAACAGATGCAAGTCTTTTAGGTTGGGGAGCTCTCTGTGGATCTCTGACAGCACAAGAGGTTTGGAAATCTCAAGAGGCGAGATTACCAATCAATATTTTAGAACTCCGTGTAATTCTCAGAGCTCTTCAGTTTTGGCCTCTGTTGAAGAGAGAACCATTCATTTGTTTTCAGACAGACAATATCACAATGGTGGCATATGTCAATCATCAGGGTGGGACTCACAGTCCCCAAGCTATGAAAGAAGTATCTCGGATACTTGTTTGGGTGGAATCCAGCTCCTGTCTAATTTCTGCGGTTTATATCCTAGGTGTAGACAATTGGGAGGTGGATTATCTCAGTCGTCAGACAGGGGAGTGGTCTCTCCATCCGGATGTGTTTTCACAGATTATTCAGATGTGGTTCCTCCAGAAATAGATCTGATGGCTTCTCATCTAAACAAGAAACTTCCCAGATACCTGTCCAGGTCCAGGGATTCTCAGGCGGAAGCAGTGGATGCGCTGACACTTCCTTGGTGTTATCAACCTGCTTATATCTTCCCGCCTCTAGTTCTTCTTCCAAGAGTGATCTCCAAAATCATCATGGAACAATCATTTGTGTTGCTGGTGGCTCCAGCATGGCCCCACAGTTTTTGGTATGTGGATCTTGTTTGGATGTCCAGTTGCCAACCTTGGCCACTTCCGTTAAGGCCGGACCTACTATCTCAAGGCCCATTTTTCCATCAGGATCTCAAATCATTAAATTTGAAGGTATGGAAATTGAACGCTTAGTACTAAGTCATAGAGGTTTCTCTGACTCAGTAATTAATACTATGTTACAAGCTCGTAAATCTGTCTATAGGAAGATTTATTATCGAGTTTGGAAGACTTACATTTCATGGTGTTCTTCTCATAAATTCTCTTGGCATTCTTTTAGAATTCCTAGAATTTTACAGTTTCTCCAAGATGGTTTGGATAGGGGTTTGTCTGCAAGTTCCTTGAAGGGACAATTCTCTGCTCTTTCTTTTTATTTCACAGAAAGATTGCTAATCTTCCTGATATTCACTGTTTTGTACAGGCTTTAGTTCGTATTAAGCCTGTTATTAAATCAATTTCTCCTCCTTGGAGTCTTAATTTGGTTTTGAGGGCGTTACAGGCTCCTAGATTTGAGCCTATGCACTCTTTGGATATTAAACTGCTTTCTTGGAAATTGTTGTTCCTTTTGGCTATCTCTTCTGCAAGAAGAGTTTCTGAGCTTTCTGCTCTTTCTTGTGAGTCTCCTTTTCTGATTTTTCATCAGGATAAGGTGGTTTTGCAGCCTTCATTTAAGTTTTTACCTAAGGTTGTGAATTCTAACAACATTAGTAGAGAAACTGTTGTCCCTTCCTTGTGTCCTAATCCTAAAAATTCTTTGGAAAGATCCTTACATTTTTTGGATGTGGTAAGGGCTTTGAAATATTATGTTGAAGCTAATAAAGATTTCAGGAAGACTTCTAGTCTATTTGTTTTATTTTCTAGTCCTAGGAAAGGTCAGAAGGCCTCTGCTATTTCCTTGGCTTCTTGGTTAAAGCTTTTGATTCTTCAAGCTTATTTGGAGCCGGGTCAGGCCCAATCTCAGAGAATTACAGCTCATTCTACTAGATCAGTCTCCACTTCATGGGCTTTTAAGAATGAAGCTTCAGTTGATCAGATTTACAAAGCAGCAACTTGGTCCTCTTTGCATACATTTACTAAATTCTACCCTTTTGATGTATTTGCTTCTTCAGAAGCAGTTTTTGGTAGAAAAGTTCTTCAGGCAGCTGTTTCAGTTTGATTCTTCTGCTGATATTTTAAGTGTTTCTTTTCTTCATAAGAATAACTTATATTTTGGGTTGTGGATTAATTTTTCAGCATATGGCTGTTGTTTATTTTTATCCCTCCCTCTCTAGTGACTCTTGCGTGGAGTTCCACATCTTGGGAATTGATATCCCATATGTCACTAGCTCATGGACTCTTGCCATTTACATGGAAGAAAACATAATTTATGTAAGAACTTACCTGATAAATTAATTTATTTCATATTGGCAGTAGTCCATGAGGCCCACCCTTTTTATGGTGGTTATGATTTTTTTGTATAAAGAACAATTATTTCTAAATTCCTTTGTTGATGCTTTTTACTCCTTTCTTTATCACCCCACTACTTGGCTATTCATTTAAACTGAATTGTGGGTGTGGTGAGGGGTGTATTTCTAGGCATTTTGAGGTTTGGGAAACTTTGCCCCTCCTGGTAGGATTGTATATCCCATACGTCACTAGCTCATGGACTCTTGCCAATATGAAAGAAATGAATTTATCAGGTAAGTTCTTACATAAATTATGTTTTGTTTAGTTTTAAGGAAACAACATTTCAAGATTGCACCAATGAAAATTAAACGAAATGCAAAAGTTTAGGCATCCCTGACAATTTAAATGATTTTCATTTATAAATAATTGGGTGTTTGGATCAGCAATTTCATTTTGATCTATCAAATAACTGAAGGACACAGTGACATTTCAGTAGTAAAATGAGGTTTATTGGATTAACAGAAAATGTGCAATATGCATCAAAATGAAATTAGACAGGTGAATACATTTGGGCACCCTTGTCATCTTGTTGATTTGAATGCTTGTAACTACCTAGCACTGATTAATTGGAACACACAATTGGTTTGGTGAGCCCATTAAGCCTTGAACTTCATAGACAGGCCATCAAATTATGAGAAAAGGTATTTAAGGTGGCCAATTGCAAGTTGTTGTTCTCTTTGACTCTCCTCTGAAGAGTGACACCCTGGGGGCCTCAAAACAACTCACAAATGACCTGAAAACAAAGATTGTTCAACATTATGGTTTAGGGAAGGCTACAAAAAGCTATAGCAGAGCTTTAAGCTGTCAGTGTCCACTGTAAGGAACATAATGAGGAAATGGAAGACCACAGGTTAAAGCCAGAAGTAAAATATCAGAGAGGCAAAAGCAAAGAATAGTGAGAACGGTCAAAAACAGCCTACAGACAACCTCCAAAGACCTACAACATCATCTTTCTGCAGATTCTGCAGATGGTGTCACTGTGCATCATTCAATAATTCAGCGTATGGGAGAGTGATGTGGAAGAAGCCTTTTCTTCACACACGCCACAAACAGAGTCGCTTGAGGTATGCAAACGCACATTTGGACAAGCCAGCTTCATTTTGGAAGGTGCTGTGAACTGATGAAACAAAGTTTGAGTTATTTGGTTATTACAAGAGGCGTTAGGCATGGTGGCAAAAGAACACAGCATTCCTAGACAAACACTTGATAACCACAGTAAAATTTGGTGGATGTTCCATCATGCTTTGGGGCTGTATGGCCAGTGCCAGTACTAGGAATCTTGTTAAAGTTGATGGTCGCATGGATTCCACTCAATATCAGCAGATACTTGAGAATAATGTTGAGGAATCAGTCACAAAGTTGAAGTTACACCAGAGCTGGATATTTCAATAAGACAACGACCCAAAACACTGCTCAAAATCTACTTTGGCATTTATGCAGCGGATCAAGTACAATGTTCTGGAATCCCAGTCCCCAGACCTGAATATCATTGAAAATCTGTGGGGTGATTTGAAGCGGTCTGTCCATGCTCGGCAACCATTAAACCTAACTAAACTGGAGATGTTTTGCAAGGAGGAATGGTCCAAAATACCTTCATCCAGAATCCAGACACTCATTACAGGCTATAGGAAGCATCTAGAGGCTGTTATTTCTGCTAAAGGAGGCATTACTAAATATTATTGCAATATTTCTGTTGGGGTCCCCAAATTTATGCACCTGTCTAATTTAGTTTTGATGCATATTGCACATTTTCTGTTAATCCAATAAACCTCATGTCACTACTGAAATATTACTGTGTCCTTCAGTTATTATTATTATTATTTATAAATGAAAATCATGGAAATTTTTAGTGGTGCCTAAACTTTTGCTTGCGACTGTATATATATATCACACAGAGAAAACCTTGACGTGGTACCTGAGCTTGTCCCATTTGGCCAGATGCGGTGACTAACCTTTCCATTTTTGCTTTTAAATCTTAGCTGAGAGCTTGTGAGTGCTGGGTTTTCTCTGTGTGTTGTATTAATTTGTTTTGTAATTTTCCCTATGGTTCTTGCACCCAGACCTGTCTGGGGTTAACTGCTTGTGGCTCTGGGGACAGCACAGCTTCCTGTGAGTGCCAGTGGCACCCAGGGCTGAGCATGTTGCAGGGTCATGGGATGTGTACCCGGTCCGGTATGAGAGTGCAGTTCCCTTCCGTGTTTTGTATATGTCTAGGGTGGTTACATATTCCTGTGCACCCTTCCCTTGTTTTCAGTTTGTTTGGATTTGAAAGCTTGCATTGTGTGGCTGTTTTAGGGTCTCAGGTATTGGAGAGGACCTTGACGTGGTACCTGAGCTTGTCCCATTTGGCCAGATGCGGTGACTAACCTTTCCATTTTTGCTTTTAAATCTTAGCTGAGAGCTTGTAAGTGAGTGCTGGGTTTTCTCTGTGTGTTGTATTAATTTGTTTTGTAATTTTCCCTATGGTTCTTGCACCCAGACCTGTCTGGGGTTAACTGCTTGTGGCTCTGGGGACAGCACAGCTTCCTGTGAGTGCCAGTGGCACCCAGGGCTGAGCATGTTGCAGGGTCATGGGATGTGTACCCGGTCCGGTATGAGAGTGCAGTTCCCTTCCGTGTTTTGTATATGTCTAGGGTGGTTACATATTCCTGTGCACCCTTCCCTTGTTTTCAGTTTGTTTGGATTTGAAAGCTTGCATTGTGTGGCTGTTTTAGGGTCTCAGGTATTGGAGAGGACCTTGACGTGGTACCTGAGCTTGTCCCATTTGGCCAGATGCGGTGACTAACCTTTCCATTTTTGCTTTTAAATCTTAGCTGAGAGCTTGTAAGTGAGTGCTGGGTTTTCTCTGTGTGTTGTATTAATTTGTTTTGTAATTTTCCCTATGGTTCTTGCACCCAGACCTGTCTGGGGTTAACTGCTTGTGGCTCTGGGGACAGCACAGCTTCCTGTGAGTGCCAGTGGCACCCAGGGCTGAGCATGTTGCAGGGTCATGGGATGTGTACCCGGTCCGGTATGAGAGTGCAGTTCCCTTCCGTGTTTTGTATATGTCTAGGGTGGTTACATATTCCTGTGCACCCTTCCCTTGTTTTCAGTTTGTTTGGATTTGAAAGCTTGCATTGTGTGGCTGTTTTAGGGTCTCAGGTATTGGAGAGGACCTTGACGTGGTACCTGAGCTTGTCCCATTTGGCCAGATGCGGTGACTAACCTTTCCATTTTTGCTTTTAAATCTTAGCTGAGAGCTTGTAAGTGAGTGCTGGGTTTTCTCTGTGTGTTGTATTAATTTGTTTTGTAATTTTCCCTATGGTTCTTGCACCCAGACCTGTCTGGGGTTAACTGCTTGTGGCTCTGGGGACAGCACAGCTTCCTGTGAGTGCCAGTGGCACCCAGGGCTGAGCATGTTGCAGGGTCATGGGATGTGTACCCGGTCCGGTATGAGAGTGCAGTTCCCTTCCGTGTTTTGTATATGTCTAGGGTGGTTACATATTCCTGTGCACCCTTCCCTTGTTTTCAGTTTGTTTGGATTTGAAAGCTTGCATTGTGTGGCTGTTTTAGGGTCTCAGGTATTGGAGAGGACCTTGACGTGGTACCTGAGCTTGTCCCATTTGGCCAGATGCGGTGACTAACCTTTCCATTTTTGCTTTTAAATCTTAGCTGAGAGCTTGTAAGTGAGTGCTGGGTTTTCTCTGTGTGTTGTATTAATTTGTTTTGTAATTTTCCCTATGGTTCTTGCACCCAGACCTGTCTGGGGTTAACTGCTTGTGGCTCTGGGGACAGCACAGCTTCCTGTGAGTGCCAGTGGCACCCAGGGCTGAGCATGTTGCAGGGTCATGGGATGTGTACCCGGTCCGGTATGAGAGTGCAGTTCCCTTCCGTGTTTTGTATATGTCTAGGGTGGTTACATATTCCTGTGCACCCTTCCCTTGTTTTCAGTTTGTTTGGATTTGAAAGCTTGCATTGTGTGGCTGTTTTAGGGTCTCAGGTATTGGAGAGGACATTGACGTGGTACCTGAGCTTGTCCCATTTGGCCAGATGCGGTGACTAACCTTTCCATTTTTGCTTTTAAATCTTAGCTGAGAGCTTGTAAGTGAGTGCTGGGTTTTCTCTGTGTGTTGTATTAATTTGTTTTGTAATTTTCCCTATGGTTCTTGCACCCAGACCTGTCTGGGGTTAACTGCTTGTGGCTCTGGGGACAGCACAGCTTCCTGTGAGTGCCAGTGGCACCCAGGGCTGAGCATGTTGCAGGGTCATGGGATGTGTACCCGGTCCGGTATGAGAGTGCAGTTCCCTTCCGTGTTTTGTATATGTCTAGGGTGGTTACATATTCCTGTGCACCCTTCCCTTGTTTTCAGTTTGTTTGGATTTGAAAGCTTGCATTGTGTGGCTGTTTTAGGGTCTCAGGTATTGGAGAGGACCTTGATGTGGTACCTGAGCTTGTCCCATTTGGCCAGATGCGGTGACTAACCTTTCCATTTTTGCTTTTAAATCTTAGCTGAGAGCTTGTAAGTGAGTGCTGGGTTTTCTCTGTGTGTTGTATTAATTTGTTTTGTAATTTTCCCTATGGTTCTTGCACCCAGACCTGTCTGGGGTTAACTGCTTGTGGCTCTGGGGACAGCACAGCTTCCTGTGAGTGCCAGTGGCACCCAGGGCTGAGCATGTTGCAGGGTCATGGGATGTGTACCCGGTCCGGTATGAGAGTGCAGTTCCCTTCCGTGTTTTGTATATGTCTAGGGTGGTTACATATTCCTGTGAACCCTTCCCTTGTTTTCAGTTTGTTTGGATTTGAAAGCTTGCATTGTGTGGCTGTTTTAGGGTCTCAGGTATTGGAGAGGACCTTGACGTGGTACCTGAGCTTGTCCCATTTGGCCAGATGCGGTGACTAACCTTTCCATTTTTGCTTTTAAATCTTAGCTGAGAGCTTGTAAGTGAGTGCTGGGTTTTCTCTGTGTGTTGTATTAATTTGTTTTGTAATTTTCCCTATGGTTCTTGCACCCAGACCTGTCTGGGGTTAACTGCTTGTGGCTCTGGGGACAGCACAGCTTCCTGTGAGTGCCAGTGGCACCCAGGGCTGAGCATGTTGCAGGGTCATGGGATGTGTACCCGGTCCGGTATGAGAGTGCAGTTCCCTTCCGTGTTTTGTATATGTCTAGGGTGGTTACATATTCCTGTGCACCCTTCCCTTGTTTTCAGTTTGTTTGGATTTGAAAGCTTGCATTGTGTGGCTGTTTTAGGGTCTCAGGTATTGGAGAGGACCTTGACGTGGTACCTGAGCTTGTCCCATTTGGCCAGATGCGGTGACTAACCTTTCCATTTTTGCTTTTAAATCTTAGCTGAGAGCTTGTAAGTGAGTGCTGGGTTTTTTCTGTGTGTTGTATTAATTTGTTTTGTAATTTTCCCTATGGTTCTTGCACCCAGACCTGTCTGGGGTTAACTGCTTGTGGCTCTGGGGACAGCACAGCTTCCTGTGAGTGCCAGTGGCACCCAGGGCTGAGCATGTTGCAGGGTCATGGGATGTGTACCCGGTCCGGTATGAGAGTGCAGTTCCCTTCCGTGTTTTGTATATATATATATATATATATATATATATATATATATATATATATATATATATATATATATATATATATATAAATACTGTGTATATATATATATATATATATATATATATATATATATATATATATATATATATATATACTGTGTATATATATATATATATATATATATATATATATATATATATATACTGTATGTATATATATATATATATATATATGTCTGTATCCACTAAAGACGCTTCCCACTTACCTCATAGGATTGAGGTTACATCTAGTAAGTGGGCATTTATTTTCAGCATAAGGATTAGACAAGATTTCTAATTGATTCTAAATAATCTAACTTGAATTTTGTGAACTTTATTATGTCGTATTAAGTGAACTATCCGTATACTTTACTGTGAAAGGACTTTTTAGGATTTCTGCCTGACTATATTGGGATCCTTTCTTACCCTTATATATGGCATAAGTTGCAAATACCTTTGATATAACTCATTCAGGTACTGAATATAGGACTGAATAATCTTTTATTCACATTTATTTATTCTCATTGCGTGCCTTAATAGAATTGGGCTAAACTACATTGTGTTTTATTATCCTTAGTATCAACTCCACTGATATTAACACCTAAGCAGGGTTTATCACATAGAACATTCCATATCAAAATACTCTGATTTTTGTACTAATACCACTACTCTGACACCAATATTAAACACTATTGGTTATTATCCTTATGAACAGTGCGCCTTAATACCACTCTTCTCACGAATATATATATATATATATATACACACACACATACATACACACACACACACACACTGTACTGTGCTGTCATGCCATGCCTCCTACAAACTATACATGACATATTGACATTCATTCACAAACAATCATAATGATTGTCTGTAAATGAATGTCAATGTCATGGTTGTAAATGATGCCTGATGAGCCTGTCACATACCTCCCAATATTTCAAAATTTGAAAGAGGGACATCCCCGCTGGCTGGAACTGTTCTGGAGGAGGAGCAAAGCTGCGCCAGCATGCATGGGGGATTAAAGTGTAGCGGCTTGTAGAGCCGGCACTAGACACGTGTTGTGGTGGGTGGGGGCGGCGTGTAGAGCCGGCACTAGACACGTGTTGTGGTGGGGGTTCCTTCCAAGTGTGAACACGGGTCGGGGAAGCGAGCTGCCGCTGCGCTGTTACCTTCAATCAACATAAAAAAATGGCCCAGAATAAAAAAACAAGCAAAATTTAAAAAATATGTCACACTGTTGTCAGTCTGCCGCGGCACACCTGAGGATCTCTCACGGCACACTAGTGTGCCATGGCACACTGGTTGAAAAGCACTGTATTAATGTATTTATATGTGTATATTTAGACATATATAGAATAGCGGAATATGTTCTATGTATTCCTAAATAGATACACCTCTGTATATCTGTATACTGTATATATATATATATATATATATATATAATCATGTATATATGTAGGTATAGAAATATATTGTACCAAAATAGCATCAGATATATGTAGAAATATGTATTTATGAATAAATAGAATGTATTTTGCTATGGGCAGAACATTGGAAACGAGAATATGTGATTGTGTTTTTGCGAGAGTGGAGTGTTAGATTTTTTTCCACTTTTTTTTCCTCTATTGACTTCTATGGGTGAATACGTGAATGCACACCTGATTTTTTAACTTCAATTTTGTTTTACTAGCCGGATTAGCTCTTGAGTGTAAAGAAATTACTTTCAACTCATTATACGAGCACAACCCGATTAACTAACAAAATCTTACTTCTAGCGCATATAAAGCTCAAGTGAGAGCGTTAATTTGCACTACACTTGTAATCTGGCCATAAATATTATATTAGAAAGATGTTCTTAATTATGGAGAAGAAAGAAATATTGTAAGTAAAATGGCGTACAGATAAAAACTACAGGTATACCCCGCTCATACAGCTGGTTAGGGACCGGAGCCCCGCTGTAAAATGAAAACCGCCTTAAAGTGAAACAATGCGGTTTTAGGTTTCTTTTCACTTGCCAGTGTATTTAAAAACTTGAAAACATGTTTGAACTTATATATATTAAGTGTGCAATAGCACTAAGTTTAGTTTAATACTAGCACAGTACAGTATTCAATAAATACTGTACCTGTAAAATAGTGACAATGACTGTAGTAAAATTTGCCAGACTATAGCACTGAGACACAGTTTGCACTGAAATGCTGTAAACAGAGTGAACTAGCATAACAAAATGGTGCCAGTCACTTTTCTCACAATCTCATGATGATTACAGCACTATTTCAAAATTCTTGGAGGTTGAACTTCAGCTCCACAAAGCGCTGTATTAGTGAATCGCTGTAAAGTGAAGCGCTGTAAACTGAGGTATACCTGTATATAAAAACACAAGTCACATAAGGGACATGGGATGAAAATCATACACAATTCTGGGTAGATTACTTGATAGATAGCGAAATCAGCTCAATTGAGGCTTTATATTTATCAACAGTATGATGCTCTTCACGTCATACCTGACGAGCATGAGTGTGACAGTTTTTTTTTATAAAATGGACATTGAATGAAGTGTATCTAACATAGTGAATGCGGTCAGGTTGATGCATTGATAAATTGACCCCAATGTTTGCAATTGCATACATAAAAAACTGATATTAATGGTAGATTTAAAAAAAAAAAAAAAAAACTACATGAGGCTGCCATCATCAATACTCAATTAGCAGCCCTAATTGAGATTAGATTAGACTAGATTTTTCAGTATCTTTCTTAACTGAGCTTCAAAATTTTGAATTAGCTTATAAATAATTTAATTAACAACTAAGGACCAGATTATGATTGGAGCGCAAACATTTGCATGCGAGTAACAAGGGGTTTATCGCAGGTGGTTGCGCTTCTCAGGCTTACCGCTGGTATTACAAGTTGAAAGTAAATGCAATCGCTTGAGCGCAATAGCTATTTATGCTAGAATGATTACAGAAACTTCAGAGCTCTGGTTAACTGTTTTTCGAAACAAAACACATCAAAAATCCATTACAAAGTATAGTTCTACTCATAATAACACTATCTCATAAAAATCACTCATTGTGTTGAGCTATTTCAATTGATTTTATTTGATTGGTTCATTGCAAACAGCTAAAACCCTTTACATTATGACAATAAACCTGATTTGCGATGGGTGTTGAACAATTTTGATTACAACTGTGTATATATATATATATATATATATTCAGTGTAGAAACAGTATATATATATATATATTTATATATATATATATATATATATATATATATATATATATATACATATATATATATACCTATATGCAATTTTATATATATATATATATATACACAGTATATATATAGTATATATATATATATATATATATATATATATATACACAGTATATATATAGGTATAGATATATATTCTGCAAAAGTGGTAACTTATATGGGGAATACGTGAACCTGCATGCAATATTCCAAGTTTGTCTTTTTGTGCTTGTCGGGTTAGTGCGCGAGTTAAAACAGTTAACTTTCAACTCATAATACGAGAGATACCCAAAGATCGCAAAAAGCTTACTTCTAGTGCAGTTAATGCTCGAGCAGTAGAATTAATTAGTGCTCCAGTTATAATATGACCTTAAACGTTTACGACATAGGACCCCATTTATCATTTGATGTGTGGTCAATGTTCCCAGCTAGGCAACCTGTCTGCCTGTGTTTGTGATGAGCAGGTAGCAATTTTTTCGGCTGTCTGTATATTTTCTTTTTTGTGCAGCTCCATCCCATGTTCTTTCACATCCAAGAGTTTGAGAGCAGGGCTTGCCAATTTCCCTGAAATAAAAAATTCAAGGTGATTTAACTCTAAAGCAGGCATCTTATAACCTCTGCTTTTTAACTTTTAGTAAGCTGAGCTCCTAAGCAGCCTCCACTGCTTGATAAATGGAGTCCATTGACTGGATTGTTATGTCTGCCTACAACACTACAGGCTTGCTTTGTTCTTCTTTATTATGCATGGAATTATGGCTTCAGTTTCTCCTAATGTAATGCCATATGCATCTATATAGAAGAGCACACCAGCTTTAAAATGTTCTTTTATTATTGCATACAATTTTCAAAAACGATATTGAATAGTGTTATTTAAAAGAAGGCTTAAAGTATTTCAGAGGGTCTAGAGAAAAGGACAAAGAACACCAATTATGTTTCCTTTCTCCTGATGTGATTGAAAGGAATCTGCATTGTTGTTGTTTTGTATTTATTCACAAAGATCAATATTTCATTATTTTTATTTCTTAGTAAACTCTATATTTTAGAGGTATTTTAAGAAGTTTGTAACAAGGTTCACCTTAAGATCTATACTTTTTCCTCTAATAGCAAAAGTTTATTTGTTTTTCCAGTTGTGATTTTTCAGTTTCTATTGTTGTCCATAAGGGTTTCTTTCTCTTACAGTGGATTGTTGGGTATTATGCAAGATGAGCCTCCATGTACTACAGTTTTACAATAATTTGGGTACAGAAAATCCTCATGTTGCTCAGTGCCTGTTCAAAGATGCTTTGTTAATTCTTGGGGCATTTTTTAACCATACAAATTTAAATAGTACATTTTAGAAATACTGCAGCTGTTGTTTCACAATTATTACTTGTATTTTTAAAATTAATACAGAAACCTAAGCAACATCATTGTCATTGTTGAATTCTTACATGCAAATCTTTATAATTCAGTTATTTATTTTAATCTAGCAGCCCAAGCACACATTACAATCATTCAACATATGGAAATAATCCATTTACATACAGCAGATGAAACATATAATTCTATCTTACCCCATTGTCACATATTTAAATACAAAAAATGATTGAAAAAATATGTTTATTATACTTTATACTGGAACTATATCCCTGTATTATAAATACATTTTTGTTTTCATAAAGTATACATTTTGATATATGATATCAATCTTTCCTATTAAGATGTGTCAAAAATGTATCAATAATTGTTTATACTTTTATTTTTTTAAATTCACTTCAAATTGGATTAGGGATATTTAACTTGGACATTTAAATACATTTTGGTGGTTGTTAGTTGAGGATGTTTGGGTTAAGGTCTTCAAAAAGATTAGTGCTAATTAGAGATTCAGCACCAGGGGCAAGTTATTGGATGGGGTATTTTACAGTGGTGTCACAGTGAAAAAACACTTGTTGGCAGGTGCACAAATCTATCCAGAATGTTGATTCATAATGTTTAATTATCATTTGTAAATTAACTTTGAGATGATAATGAGACTAAAGAGATAGTTGAATGTTTTTATAAATGGGGACCTAAATTTAATTTGCTCTAGCCTTCAAATTTGACCTTAATCGTGCCACAAACAACTTTTTTTGAAAAATATTACTTCTATATTCTCTCTTTATAGTTCATGGATACATTTTTATGAAGTTATCATATCAACTCTCAAGTACCTATTTTCTAGAGGAAAACAACAACATTTGGTGTCATATTCTGCAAGGGAGCAGGTTCAGGAGTAAGGAGCTGTTGTGCAGAGGTGTCAGGTTTTGGGGTTAATGTTGTGTTTTGTCTGCGTGAGTCTTTCCTTTTAGGCATAATTAAACAGGTACAAGGTTTTAGGAAATAAAGGAGATGGTTTTATTTATAGGATAATGCAATGTAGAGATATGCAATTAGATAAGACAAAGTCTATAGGTTGTTGTATTAGGCAGGAATACAGTTCTTTGTAATAACAGGCAGGATACTTGCATATGCTGTAGACTGGAACAGTGAAATAACATGCAGGAATGCAGAGCTTTGTAATAACAAGCAGGATACTTGCATATGCTGTAGAACTGTATAAAAACAGGCAGGAATGCAGAGCTTTGTGTAACAGACAGGATATTTGCATATGCTGAAGACTGGAACTGTGTAATAACACGCAGGAAAGCAGGGCTTGTATAACAGACCAGACAGGATACTTGCATATGCAGTAGAACTGGAACTGTGTAGTATCAGGCAGGAAAGCAGAGCTTGTATAACAGACATGATACTTGCATATGCTGAAGACTGGAACTGTGTAATAACATGCAGGAATGCAGCTCTTTGTAATAACAAGCAGGATACTTGCATATGCTGTAGAACTGGAACTGTATAGTATCAGGCAGGAAAGCAGAGCTTGTATAACAGACAGGATACTTGCATATGCTGAAGACTGGAACTGTGTAATAACACGCAGGAATGCAGGGCCTTGTAATAACAAGCAGGATACTTGCATATGTTGTAGACTGGACACAGTTGTAACAAACTGGAAACTTGCATAAACTGGAAACTGGTACTTTAAGGAAACTTGCATAAACTGCAAACTGGTAGTTTGTAGAAACAAACAGGAAACTTGCATAAACTGCAAATTGGAACTTTGTAGAAACAAACAGGATACTTGCATAAACTGCAAATTGGAACTTTGTAGAGACAAACCGGAAACTTGCATAAACTGCAATTTGGAACTTTGTAGAAATAAACAGGATACTTGCATAGACTGCAATTTGGAACTTTGTAGAAACAAACAGGATACTTGCATAGACTGCAATTTGGAACTTTGCAGAAACAAACAGGATACTTGCATAGACTGCAAATTGGAACTTTGTAGTATCAGGAAACAAGCAAAAGTATCTGAGTCAATCCGTAGGAAAGAAAGTTTTAGGCAAGATCAATTGCCAGCAAATCAGTCCAAAAATGAAACACAGTGCCGAGGGATTATCCAGAAGAGTAGTCAGTAATTGTAGCAGAAATCAGGAACCAGGAGCCTAAGTTGCAGCAAACAGAAAAACACAATATTCTTATCCTGTGATCAAGCCATCTGGTGGCATAGTGGTAAAACAACAGGTTGGGAAAGAACAACAGCAGAAATAGAGACAGGTCCCAGGTTCAAATCCAGGCTGAACCATGATATTTGGATATCTTCTTAAATTCTCTTTCTTCAAATTTATTGTTGTAGGCCAAATAATTCTGGCACTTTAATTTTGAACAAAAATCTTCCATATGGTGGGGGGTGGAGCCTATAGCTGAAGTGACAGGATGCATCTATGTGGAGCTCCTGACTATAACCTATCTTTTAAGAGTTTATGTCCAAGTAGTCCTCTAAAATTGAGTTTGCCTATGCTCTACAGAACCCTGAATGGGTTTGAGGTGCTAGAGGATTTTTTTCTACAAGGCCGACCATCTCCATAGCTGGGTATAATGCAACTTATCCCCCCCAAAAACTGGGTTATGAAGCAGATATTTAATGCTGCTTAGAAAACTCCATCAATCATCTTTCACTGTATATCCGTATTATGGAGTTTGCCGACAACATGATCAGAGTGCTGAGCGATCTTTTGGATGGCTATCAAACTGGAATTGAAGAGACGCTAAAGATGGAGTTCCTACCCTCTACTGTATACTCTCAGGAACAAGTTTTCCAGAAGGTTCCCACAACAGATAATGGCACAAGTGATGGCATATTGGGACCCCAAAGATCATTACCTACCTCCCACAGAGCCTGTAGGAACCTGGTTGTTGACCACGTGGAGTTTACGAGCCCGACAGTGAGATGGATAAAAGTCATACAAGGGAGACTGAACAGAACCCTGTTGTAAAGTTCAACCCCTATGAAAGCTCCGATTCTGCAAACCAAGCCACTTTTGCCATATAGAAACATACTCCTAAAGCAATTTGTCTGTCCTACACAAACGGAAAGCATCAGAGTCACTGGCTTCTGTTGCTTTATGAATTCTTCCCGCTGGAGCAGGTTTGATGTTCTTCTTATACCACCGTCCAATACAAGCCCTCATCAATACAAAAATCTGTGTGGGTTAACTGTCTGTTTAGAATGTTTGGAGCCCATTTTGTATTGTGACTGGTGCTCATCACGACCGACAGGTCTGATGCCTATTGTGGGGTACTGCTAATAGTAGAAAAACCGAGTGGTACTTTAGTTTTAGCGTCACCTTATTATCCGGTTAATAGTTATAAATGACTTTCTCTCTATATTGGTTCCACGTCCAATTTCTATTATATACAAAAGGCTGCTTGATGGACCACTTTATTTACCATTTCTTACTGACATAACCATGGCTTAACAGATTTCTGTGTTTAATATAGTTTAATATATGTTCTAATTCCTATACTGCAGCTGGCGGCCGAAGCCGAGAGGCGGACAAATCATTATACAGTGTGCAAGTATAAAAGGCATTTTTTTGTTTCTATGTATATCGATTACCTTTGCCCGTCACTAGAGGACCATATTACCTTGGTAAAATGTGCTGATACACCACAATAGACAAAGATAGAGAAATATGTTTTTTATTTCATAATCCTGGCTAAAACTTACTACAGACCATATTATCTTCTCCTTTCCCCTCTCCCACTCTATAGAACAGCGCCATCCTATCTTACTGAGGAAAGTATTTTTAATAAGTTGCTCTCTATATTCCATTCTTTATATCTTTTGGTTTATACATTTTCATCAATGTTCATCATTAATTATAACTATAGAAGATCTTCAAGAGACCATATCTTGGATTTATACCTACATCGTTGCTTAGATTTTATTATAGTTTATAGTCTATACCGAAATACAGTGGCAATATACCTAAGAATGTTTATTTTTCACTAAAGTTTATAAGCAACCATGCTATGTGCTGTATTTCCTTCTTAACTGGTTATACTATATGTGTGGGGGGTCCACGGGAGACCCTAGATATATCTGGAAGTTATTCACCAACACTATGGCCTAGATTTGGAGTTCGGCGGTAGCCGTCAAAACCAGCGTTAGAGGCTCCTAACGCTGGTTTTGGCCGCCCGCTGGTATTTGGAGTCAGTGATTAAAGGGTCTAACGCTCACTTTTCAGCCGCGACTTTTCCATACCGCAGATCCCCCTACGCCATTTGCGTAGCCTATCTTTTCAATGGGATCTTTCTAACGCTGGTATTTAGAGTCGTTTCTGAAGTGAGCGTTAGAGCTCTAACGACAAAATTCCAGCCGCCTGAAAATAGCAGGAGTTAAGAGCTTTCTGGCTAACGCCGGTTTATAAAGCTCTTAACTACTGTACCCTAAAGTACACTAACACCCATAAACTACCTATGTACCCCTAAACCGAGGTCCCCCCACATCGCCGCCACTCTATTTAAATTTTTAACCCCTAATCTGCCGACCGCCACCTACGTTATACTTATGTACCCCTAATCTGCTGCCCCTAACCCCGCCGACCCCTATATTATATTTCTTAACCCCTAACTTGCCCCCCACAACGTCGCCGCAAGCTACTTAAAATAATTAACCCCTAATCTTCCGACCGCAAAGCGCCGCCACCTACGTTATCCCTATGTACCCCTAATCTGCTACCCCTAACATCGCCGACCCCTATATTATATTTATTAACCCCTAATCTGCCCCCCTCAACGTCGCCGACACCTGCCTAAACTTATTAACCCCTAATCTGCCGAGCGGACCTGAGCGCTACTATAATAAAGTTATGAACCCCTAACCCGCCTCACTAACCCTATCATAAATAGTATTAACCCCTAATCTGCCCTCCCTAACATCGCCGACAGCTACCTTCAATTATTAACCCCTAATCTGCCGACCGGAGCTCACCGCTATTCTAATAAATGTATTAACCCCTAAAGCTAAGTCTAACACTAACACTAACACCCCCCTAAGTTAAATATAATTTTTATCTAACGAAATAAATTAACTCTTATTAAATAAATGATTCCTATTTAAAGCTAAATACTTACCTGTAAAATACATCCTAATATAGCTACAATATAAATTATAATTATATTATAGCTATTTTAGGATTAATATTTATTTTACAGGTAACTTTGTAATTATTTTAACCAGGTACAATAGCTATTAAATAGTTAAGAACTATTTAATAGTTACCTAGTTAAAATAATAACAAAATTACCTGTAAAATAAGTCCTAACCTAAGATATAATTAAACCTAACACTACCCTATCAATAAATTAATTAAATAAACTACCTACAATTACCTACAATTAACCTAACACTACACTATCAATAAATTAATTAAATACAATTCCTACAAATAAATACAATTAAATAAACTAGCTAAAGTACAAAAAATAAAAAAGATCTAAGTTACAGAAAATAAAAAAATATTTACAAACATAATAAAAATATTACAACAATTTTAAACTAATTACACCTACTCTAAGCCCCCTAATAAAATAACAAAGCCCCCCAAAATAAAAAATTCCCTACCCTATTCTAAATTAAAAAAGTTACAAGCTCTTTTACCTTACCAGCCCTGAACAGGGCCCTTTGCGGGGCATGCCCCAAGAATTTCAGCTCTTTTGCCTGTAAAAGAATAAATACAATACCCCCCCCCCCCAACATTACAACCCACCACCCACATACCCCTAATCTAACCCAAACCCCCCTTAAATAAACCTAACACTAAGCCCCTGAAGATCTTCCTACCTTGTCTTCACCATACCAGGTTCACCGATCCGTCCTGAAGAGCTCCTCCGATGTCCTGATCCAAGCC
The DNA here is from genome assembly GCF_027579735.1 of Bombina bombina. Classification (NCBI taxonomy): domain Eukaryota; kingdom Metazoa; phylum Chordata; class Amphibia; order Anura; family Bombinatoridae; genus Bombina; species Bombina bombina. Next base: position 696,844,856 of record NC_069499.1, on the reverse strand, counting down.
CAAGCGGGGGCTGAAGAGGTCCATGATCCGGTCAAAGTCTTCATCCAAGCGGGGCAGAAGAGGATCTTCCATCCGATTGAAGTCATCATCCAGGCGGCATCTTCTATGGTCTTCCATCCGGAGCGAAGCGGCAGGATCCTGAAGACCTCCAGCGCGGAACATCCATCCGGACCGACGACTGAACGACGAATGACTGTTCCTTTAAGGGACGTCATCCAAGATGGCGTCCCTCGAATTCCGATTGGCTGATAGGATTCTATCAGCCAATCGGAATTAAGGTAGGAATTTTCTGATTGGCTGATGGAATCAGCCAATCAGAATCAAGTTCAATCCGATTGGCTGATCCAATCAGCCAATCAGATTGAGCTCGCATTCTATTGGCTGTTCCGATCAGCCAATAGAATGCGAGCTCAATCTGATTGGCTGATTGGATCAGCCAATCGGATTGAACTTGATTCTGATTGGCTGATTCCATCAGCCAATCAGAAAATTCCTACCTTAATTCCGATTGGCTGATAGAATCCTATCAGCCAATCGGAATTCGAGGGACGCCATCTTGGATGACGTCCCTTAAATTAACAGTCATTCGTCGTTCAGTCGTCGGTCCGGATGGATGTTCCGCGCTGGAGGTCTTCAGGATCCTGCCACTTCGCTCCGGATGGAAGACCATAGAAGATGCCGCCTGGATGATGACTTCAATCGGATGGAAGATCCTCTTCTGCCCCGCTTGGATGAAGACTTTGACCGGATCATGGACCTCTTCAGCCCCCGCTTGGGCTTGGATCAGGACATCGGAGGAGCTCTTCAGGACGGATCGGTGAACCTGGTATGGTGAAGACAAGGTAGGAAGATCTTCAGGGGCTTAGTGTTAGGTTTATTTAAGGGGGGTTTGGGTTAGATTAGGGGTATGTGGGTGGTGGGTTGTAATGTTGGGGGGTATTGTATTTATTCTTTTACAGGCAAAAGAGCTGAAATTCTTGGGGCATGCCCCGCAAAGGGCCCTGTTCAGGGCTGGTAAGGTAAAAGAGCTTGTAACTTTTTTAATTTAGAATAGGGTAGGGAATTTTTTATTTTGGGGGGCTTTGTTATTTTATTAGGGGGCTTAGAGTAGGTGTAATTAGTTTAAAATTGTTGTAATATTTTTATTATGTTTGTAAATATTTTTTTATTTTCTGTAACTTAGATCTTTTTTATTTTTTGTACTTTAGCTAGTTTATTTAATTGTATTTATTTGTAGGAATTGTATTTAATTAATTTATTGATAGTGTAGTGTTAGGTTAATTGTAGGTAATTGTAGGTAGTTTATTTAATTATTTTATTGATAGGGTAGTGTTAGGTTTAATTATATCTTAGGTTAGGACTTATTTTACAGGTAATTTTGTTATTATTTTAACTAGGTAACTATTAAATAGTTCTTAACTATTTAATAGCTATTGTACCTGGTTAAAATAATTACAAAGTTACCTGTAAAATAAATATTAATCCTAAAATAGCTATAATATAATTATAATTTATACTGTAGCTATATTAGGATTTATTTTACAGGTAAGTGTTTAGCTTTAAATAGGAATCATTTATTTAATAAGAGTTAATTTATTTCGTTAGATAAAAATTATATTTAACTTAGGGGGGTGTTAGTGTTAGACTTAGCTTTAGGGGTTAATACATTTATTAGAATAGCGGTGAGCTCCGGTCGGCAGATTAGGGGTTAATAATTGAAGGTAGGTGTCGGCGATGTTAGGGAGTGCAGATTAGGGGTTAATATTATTTATGATAGGGTTAGTGAGGCGGGTTAGGGGTTAATAACTTTATTATAGTAGTGCTCAGGTCCGCTCGGCAGATTAGGGGTTAATAAGTGTAGGCAGGTGTCGGCGACGTTGAGGGGGGCAGATTAGGGGTTAATAAATATAATATAGGGGTCGGCGGTGTTAGGGGCAGCAGATTAGGGGTACATAGGGATAACGTAGGTTGCGGCGGTTTACGGAGCGGCAGATTAGGGGTTAAAAAAAATATGCAGGGGTCAGCGATAGCGGGGGCGGCAGATTAGGGGTTAATAAGTGTAAGGTTAGGGGTGTTTAGACTCGGGGTACATGTTAGAGTGTTAGGTGCAGACGTAGGAAGTGTTTCCCCATAGGAAACAATGGGGCTGCGTTAGGAGCTGAACGCTGCTTTTTTGCAGGTGTTAGGTTTTTTTTCAGCTCAAACAGCCCCATTGTTTCCTATGGGAGAATCGTGCACGAGCACGTTTTTGAGGCCGGCCGCGTCCGTAAGCAACTCTGGTATCGAGAGTTGCATTTGCGGTAAAAATGCTCTACGCTCCTTTTTTGGAGCCTAACGCAGCATTTGATTAAACTCTCGATACCAGAGTTAAATTTATGGTGCGGCAAGAAAAAAGCCCGCGGAGCGTTAGCAGCCCTTTTACCGCCGAGCTCCAAATCTAGGCCTATGTTTAAATATAAGTAACATTGAAGTTGCCAAAAAAAAGATATTCCCTGACATAGCTTAAAGTGTAATCAGTTTACGTTAATACTTATATGATTATGATATAGTTATATGCACTTATAGGTGCAGTTAGGGAAATTATAATAGTCTTTATAAAAAGAGTCAGTAAGTTGGATTTTCCATAAATGGCACCATTTACCACTAGTTAATTTCCCTCTAAAAGGTTTTTGTGAAAGTTAGGCCAAAGAAAGGCCTTGAGTGAACATTTGTTGAGAGGGAGTCACCTTACAAAATAAAAATTAGAGGTTCCATTTTTTTTAATATATATAATATGCCTTTTTTGTATTGTTTAGACTTACCTGTAGTGTGAATACTGTATACCAGATGTAATTGACCTTCATTTGCTTTGCACAAGAAAAAAAAATCTTCCATGGGGCACTGCTGATTCACGTTCAGCTATTTACTATAAACTAAATAGTTTATTTTGAAACAATATAATTTTCATAAACCTATGATCTGGTTTTCATATACTTTTGAAAATAATCCCTTGCAGTTCTCAAAAGTAGTTTCTTCATTGCAAATATCAGACTTACTGGCCTATAAAGTCATGAATAACTTAAGGTTTCCTTTATAAAAAGTTAATCTGCACCATCTTTAAAACAGTCCTACGGTACTATACCTGATTAAATCAAGCACGGAAAAAATAAGAATATGGGTCCATTTATCAAGCAGCAGATGCAACTTTGGAGGTCCTTTAGAAAGGAAAAATATTGCTTCCAATAACTATTTAAACTAAAAATGAAGTCTTTTGCTAAATTATGCCAAGCAGAAAACGGATTGTCTCCGTGTATTAATGCCTAAGAGTATTTAAGACAGACAACTAAAAGTACTTATTCAAATAAATTATATTTAATATGTTAAAAGAAATGGTCTACATGTTTCTAGTCATAGGCTCATTAATATAAAAAATGAAAATTTGTTACAAATGGTCTAAATGTTTCTAGTCATAGGCTCATTAATATAAAAATGTAAATTTGTTACAATAAATTGTTATAGTCGTACAGAGCGAAGGTCGGCCGACAAAATAAGGTTTAAATGTTCGTGGTACCCTGTTGAAAAAAAGGGAGAAAAATGAAAAAAATGGATGATCCCAGAGCAGTGATTGTTATGAAACCACAAATCAGTTTTTCTTTATATATCCATTTTCTGTAGCGTGGAGCGGTTTATTTAAAAATACGTGATCTCCTTATTGTGATAATAGGATTGTACCTTGGTGTAAAGGTGTTAAAGGTAGTACTTACTGTCTGCCTCAAGCTTATCCCGCAGACCGGTCCTGGACCCTGTCAGTAGTTTACCTTGTAACTCGTGTGGTAGCTTTAACTGCTGATCACTACCTGACAACATATTTGGAGATACCAGGAAACAGCGTGTGTACAGCTAAAGCTGATAGCTGCTGGCGCTGACAAACCGCTGACAAAATGTATCAAAGTAACTGCAAGCTACTGCTCTAACTTCAGAGAGCACACGCAGGACCACAGAGCCAAGGAACAGCAAAAAGGTATTAGTCTGTGAACACAGACCGGAAACATCTCCACACGAGTTACAAGGTAAACTACTGACTGGCTCCAGGACCGGTCTGCGGGATAAACTCGAGGCAGACAGTAAGTAATACCTTTACACCAAGGGACAATCCTATTATTACAATAAGGAGATCACATTTTTTTAAATAAACCGCTCCCTGCTATAGAAAATGGATATATAAAGAAAAACTGATTTGTGGTTTTATAACAATCACTGCTCTGGGATCATCCATTGTTTTCCCTTTTTTTCAACAGGGTACTCCGAACATTTTAACCTTATTTTGGTCAGGTCATTTTTTATATTAATGAGCCTATGACTACAAACATGTAGACCATTTGTTTTAACATATTAAATATAATTTATTTGAATCAGTACTTTTAGTTGTCTGTCTTAAATACTCTTAGGCATTAATACACAGAGGCAATCTGTTTTCTTCTTGGCATAATTTAGCAAAATACTTCATTTTTAGTTTAAATAGTTATTGGAAGCAATATTTTTCCTTTCTAAAAGACATAATCATATAGGTTTAATCATTCATTTGCACTTTTTCTCCTACCACTTCTCTTTTCTGTCCACCACAAATTGATATTTAAAGGGGGAATATCAAAGGAGGTTTAGCTTAGAAAGATTTACCCAATTGCTTGTACTAAACTTTGGAGGTCCTGCAGTGTAGGCACAGCCTTCAGACCACTGTTTCTTTAACTCTTAGCCAGCTCTGAGCTGGCTATTTAACTCCGTCAGCCAAATGGACGTAGATCTATGTCATGCAGTATATAGGCCATCGTACCACACAACGTAAATCTATGTCCATAATGCTGGAAGCCTAAGCAGTCTTGGTTGTCAAGTGACAACAGAGACTTGCTGTTTGTAGCTTCTAGCACCTGTCTTCACATGGTAATGGATGCTGTTCAGTGCTCCGAGTGATCAGAGGAGGAGGAGGCTATATATAAAGGAAGATGAGACTAAAATGGTGAGCAAGGGCTGATATCCAAGGAACAAGGATCTAAGAGGATAAGCAGGCCTATGTATAAAGTAGAAGATGTGAGAGGAAAAGAAGGAGACTGTGTATAAGTGAGAGAAGGTGAGGAAGGCTCCTTTGTTTGAGGAGGGGTAGAGGATCAACAGAAGTTGGTGTGTGAAGGTTAGTGGGAATTGAGAGGATGAACATAGTAAAAGAGAAGTAAAGAAACAAACATGTGTGTGAGGGAAATTAATTTGAGAGTGTGACGAGATAGCAGGATGAGGAGGTGGTTGCATGTGAGGGAGAAGGAAAATAAAAAGGCAGCCAAGAGTCATGTGAGGGATAGTGGGTTTAGATGGTAAAGATTATATATTATATATATTGTTTTCCCTCTATGACTGCAGGATGATCTCACTAGTGATTTAGTGATATATACATTTTCATCCTTACTGTAGGGCGATATCACTAGTGATTTGATGATGTCGATTATTTCAAACAATGTTCCCAAGGGGGAGTGGAAGGAATTGAAATTAGGGATTATCTTGCTTTTAAAGGTTTAATAGAAAACTCTTTTTTTTTTTGTTTACAAATTATGATGAAATAACAATTCAGAAGGCCCCACACTCCACAATCCAATGACTAAATAGCATGGGAAAATTCTTCACTATTAAGGATAATGGTAAGTTTTCCATTTTTTGATAAATAATCAACTAAATGTAATACATTGGGAGTTCAGTGTTGTTGATAATCCCCACTTTTTCTCACAAATGTATTTAATTCCCAGGCACACCCGAATACAGCCGTCTCCAGACTAAGCTGAATGACACAACTGGGAGATTTTACAAGTGCACCGCCGTTACCTAGTGCCATTCTGATCTTTACTTGTGAGCCCCTCTCCATCCAATATACTGAAAGTAAGAGGGAGAACTTAGACCTGAGCACCTTTTCTGACCTGACTACATTGCTGTTTTTGTCATGTGCAAGAATGTATTTGTAGGACATAGTATAACACCATATTTACAAGCTCTGTAGTCACCTGGAAGTGAGCACAAATTGAAAGTTTTTTTTCTCTCAGCATTTGTGTAACAACTTACTAAACCTGCAGGACTATTGGGATAGATTCCCTGGAAGGAAATGCTGTGTAGCACTCTCTGCCCAGACTGAGGTAGAGACAACTAGTGTTGTTTAAAATTTAACTTTTATTCATTTTCATTAAAAGATGGGTAGACATGAACATTTTAAACCACTCTATCTCTAGTTGCTACTAGGTGATTTGTGAGACCAGTTAGTTCATATATTTGGCCTTGGTTATCTGTGTGAATTAATCAGTACTCACTGGTTATAATCACCTTTTAATGAATTGGGATAGTAGATGCCCAATAATTAATATCTGTGAGTGCGTGAGTTTCTTGTTATTTGTTATACTCTTTTGGTTCCAAAAGATAAGTGTGAGATTATTTAAATTGTTGGCCTTGGTTAGCAAGAGGGATTAAGGATTTGATCACATATATACACAGACCATATGTTATGTGGTTTGTTGTGCTTTGAACTTACCACGATTGATGTATTTAAATTCCATTTATATACATGGATTTACTAAGAAAATATCAATTGTTTCTAGCAATAATGATATCTGTAATCATGCAATTGCAACATCTGTATTTAGTATCATATTGCTGCTGTAAGTTTGGTAATGTGATAAGTTTAAGCAAATGCTTCCTTTGGTTACTGTCAAATACAGTGACTATATATATTTTAAATTATGTTGCTTTCTAGAGCAACAATTTTGCAACCTTTGGTAACAATGATACTTGGATCACTGGCTAATGCAGTAACTATATGTGTTGGATTGTGTTACTTTCTGGATCAACAATCTTGTAACCCTGTGGTAACAATAGTTTAATTTAACAGTGATAGATTGCTATGGCAGTTTGTGCTTGTTTTCTATATTTGACGTGTAGCTATCATTGGTAATTCATGTTAGCTCTTAAATTATTATTGCGCTGAGATTTATATATAGCTCTCCAATCACTCTAATCAATTTTATACGTTAAAAGTTGTGCGTGATTAAATGGTTCACATTATAGTGTAAGTCACTGCGTACACTGTTTCTGGAGGACTTAAATCTGTTGTAAATTTGTTGGTCACATCCACTCTGAGATGCAGGCTAACAAGTCATACTTATTATAATGGGCTTTCTGTTCTCTTACGATTAATTTAGCTCAATGGTATTGTCCTTGTATTTAGATTGATTTTGTTAGCGATACTTCTACATGTTTCTCCATTCACGCTATTGACTCAGTTTAAATACCCATTCATACATTATTCAGTGATTCACTGTATAATATGTGTCACAAAACACACTGATAGTAGCTCAATAGTAACGCCCTTATATATGAGTTTATTATGTTAGCAATGTTTCTGCATGTTTCACCATTCACGCTGTTAACTCTGTTTGAGTACACATCCCTACATTATTGAGTGATTCGCTATATTATATATATCACAAAACACATTACTGATATAAAGCTTTATACTGATCAATTCCACTCTGCTGCCTGCCCCAAGTTAAACTCCTTGTGATGGGCTTTCCGTTAGTTTTTAACTGGTGCTTTGTGCTAGTAAAACAATCAGACACTGATTCTGGAGATTTAGGATCTATTATGAATATATTAGCAGCATCCACGCTGAAATTCAAGCTACCGTTAGCGATACTTGTATATTTATCTCCATTCACACTGTTGACCCTGTTTGGATGCACATTCATACGTTATTGGGTTATTTGATATATAATATAATATGTGCCACAAAACACCTTAATAATAGAGAGCTTTGTTCTATTAGGTTACAGTTATATTAGCAGCATTCACCACCAAGCTGCCAGTCCCGAGTCAGACTAGTTGTAATGGGCTTTACATTAACCTTTAACTGGTGCTTAGTGTTGATCAGTTATGATTATGTTAGCAACCTTTACCACTGTGTTACCCACTCCTAGTCACACTCGTTGAAATAGGCTTCCGCTATCCTTAAACTGATATTGTCTCCTTGATCTCACTTTCCCATATTAACCATTGATCACACTCTTACATCTTAACCATTAAGGTTAACAATACTCTCACGCTCTTGTATTATATGTTGGGTATAACCTCAAGTCCCTGTAACTATTTGGTTATAACAACTGAGATAGATTATTTAAAAAACATTTAACTTTCTAGTGGGACCCCATCGTCCCACGCAACCCCCCTGATGCGTTTTGCCAACTACGGCTTTATCAAAGGCGACGGGCCGCCGTGGTTCAAGGTATTTATTTGTTCTTGATTGCGGAAGTTCCGCCTCTACCACAATTTCATTCGTTGATATCGGCTGTCATTCATATGCGTGCAGCCAATTGGGATCAGTGTATTCGATGGCGAATAATCTATCTCAGTTGTTATAGCCAAATAGTTACAGGGACTTGAGGTGATACCCAACATATAATACAAGAGCGTGAGAGTATTGTTAACCTTAATGGTTAAGATGTAAGAGTATGATCAATGGTTAATATGGGAAAGTGAGATCAAGGAGACAATATCAGTTTAAGGATAGCGGAAGCCTATTTCAACGAGTGTGACTAGGAGTGGGTAACACAGTGGTAAAGGTTGCTAACATAATCGTAACTGATCAACACTAAGCACCAGTTAAAGGTTAATGTAAAGCCCATTACAACTAGTCTGACTCGGGACTGGCAGCTTGGTGGTGAATGCTGCTAATATAACTGTAACCTAATAGAACAAAGCTCTCTATTATTAAGGTGTTTTGTGGCACATATTATATTATATATCAAATAACCCAATAACGTATGAATGTGCATCCAAACAGGGTCAACAGTGTGAATGGAGATAAATATACAAGTATCGCTAACGGTAGCTTGAATTTCAGCGTGGATGCTGCTAATATATTCATAATAGATCCTAAATCTCCAGAATCAGTGTCTGATTGTTTTACTAGCACAAAGCACCAGTTAAAAACTAACGGAAAGCCCATCACAAGGAGTTTAACTTGGGGCACGCAGCAGAGTGGAATTGATCAGTATAAAGCTTTATATCAGCAATGGGTTTTGTGATATATATAATATAGCGAATCACTCAATAATGTAGGGATGTGTACTCAAACAGAGTTAACAGCGTGAATGGTGAAACATGCAGAAACATTGCTAACATAATAAACTCATATATAAGGGCGTTACTATTGAGCTACTATCAGTGTGTTTTGTGACACATATTATACAGTGAATCACTGAATAATGTATGAATGGGTATTTAAACTGAGTCAATAGCGTGAATGGAGAAACATGTAGAAGTATCGCTAACAAAATCAATCTAAATACAAGGACAATACCATTTAGCTAAATTAATCATAAGGGAACAGAAAGCCCATTATAATAAGTATAAATATTATTATTATTATGTTAGCCTGCATCTCAGAGTGGATGTGACCAACAAATTTACAACAGATTTAAGTCCTCCAGAAACAGTGTACGCAGTGACTTACACTATAATGTGAACCATTTAATCACGCACAACTATTAACGTATAAAATTGATTAGAGTGATTGGAGAGCTATATATAAATCTCAGCGCAATAATAATTTAAGAGCTAACATGAATTACCAATGATAGCTACACGTCAAATATAGAAAACAAGCACAAACTGCCATAGCAATCTATCACTGTTAAATTAAACTATTGTTACCACAGGGTTACAAGATTGTTGATCCAGAAAGTAACACAATTCAACACATATAGTTACTGCATTAGCCAGTGATCCAAGTATCATTGTTACCAAAGGTTGCAAAATTGTTGCTCTAGAAAGCAACATAATTTAAAATATATATAGTCACTGTATTTGACAGTAACCAAAGGAAGCATTTGCTTAAACTTATCACATTACCAAACTTACAGCAGCAATATGATACTAAATACAGATGTTGCAATTGCATGATTACAGATATCATTATTGCTAGAAACAATTGATATTTTCTTAGTAAATCCATGTATATAAATGGAATTTAAATACATCAATTGTGGTAAGTTCAAAGCACAACAAACCACATAACATATGGTCTGTGTATATATGTGATCAAATCCTTAATCCCTCTTGCTAACCAAGGCCAACAATTTAAATAATCTCACACTTATCTTTTGGAACCAAAAGAGTATAACAAATAACAAGAAACTCACGCACTCACAGATATTAATTATTGGGCATCTACTATCCCAATTCATTAAAAGGTGACTATAACCAGTGAGTACTGATTAATTCACACAGATAACCAAGGCCAAATATATTAACTAACTGGTCTCACGAATCACTTAGTAGCAACTAGAGATAGAGTGGTTTAAAATGTTCATGTCTACCCATCTTTTAATGTAAATGAATAAATGTTAAATTTTAAACAACACTAGTTGTCTCTACCTCAGTCTGGGCAGAGAGTGCTACACAGCATTTCTTTCCAGGGAATCTATCCCAATTGTCCTGCAGGTTTAGTACCAAATGCTAGCACCACTCCTCAAAAGAAATATAATACATTGATACTAAAATAAATAAGTATCTCAAGTAATTAAAATCAATGAGGAGCTTGCCTTCATAGTGCCATTGTTATCTTTGTGTGTCAAACTTAGTAAACCAGTCAATTAATAAGGTGGGTTCAATTAACAAGGGTACAATTAAATAACTGCTATTGCTCTTTCATTTGTGCAATTGCATGATGATAATTAGGGTTCAATGCCATGCACAATTTTAGCGCAATGTCTTAAACAGTGCAAGAAGTATTGGGGACAGATTCTCTTAAGCCCTCTGGTCTGTCAAGATTCTATAAGATGCATTGAAAGCATTATGAGGTCCCTCAGGGATTGTTTTAAAGGGATGAATTATTTATAATTGGGCCCTCTGTGGTCTAGACAGTTACTGTTTCCCTGAACTGCAGTGGTCTGCCTGTGTGGACGGGCTAGGAGCCACTGCTTTATGTCTGCATGTAGAGGGTTTTAGTTCTCTAGTTATAACTATATATTTATGTTGTTTGCTTAGTTATCCCGGCTAAGAAATGTTGGTATTGTGTGCCATTTTTTTAAGTATGTATCCATATCTAAAGTTCTACATTTAAAACTTTGTTTTGTTTGATTTGATTTTCATTTTAATGAATTTAATTAATGTCCTTTCTTTTTGTGTATTTTGTCACTTGAAAAAGAAAAGCCTGGGGTTCACACTGTAATAAAATCTGCTGTGCACACCTATGTACGCTGCCTTTGGCTCTGCAAAATCCAGATATTCCGAGAACTTATGTGTCAGAAATATTTTAACTGGATTCATTGTTGGTGTAGTGACTCAATGTAATGTTCTAATGTATCAGTGATAACAGCAGAGTCTGAATTTTGGTTGTAGATATACTGCACTGATTTTAGTTCTGGAATGTAGCTAGCAGACAAGAACAGAGCTAATAAGGGGCACCTCATAGTGAACTATGTGTGGGTTACGTGAAAAGGTAATGAAATGCAACTTACAATTTGAGATAGCACTTGTGTTACCAGAGTGCAGACAGGCAGGCTGATGCTTTCAGTTGTCAGCTTACTGGATACTTCCCAAGTATCAAGGAAAAGCATGTATGGTTGCATACAGTCAGTCTAGGCAAGTATAAGGCGGCTCTGTCCAAAGTGTTAAACTGCTCAAAATAATAAACAAGGGTAACAAAGACCCTTGTATAAACTATACAGACACCTCAGAGAGGAGTGATGTTTAGAAACAAGGCTTTTATTGCTACGCATTTCTCGACCCAAAATAATGGTCATTTCATCAGGCAAAAGACGTTACAATCACATCACATAGAAAGTGGTTTAAAACCATCACATTGGATTTCATTGGTCATCAGAAGATTGGAAGTGTCTGTATAAGTGAATATGTATCTAATAAATAAATTATATATATATATATATATATATATATATATATATATATATATATCACAACAATTTACAAAGTTCCATTATTTTGTTTGAAAGTTTGTTATATAACAATAAATGTAAAAAAAATAAAAATATATATATATAAACATTGAAAAATCATAGAGGACATTAGGCAATTCGGAAAAGATTGCATGAAACTTAATATGTTACAGTTGCAATTTTATACCAGTTTTAAGATGTATGTATAAGGCACATATTTGGACAATGTGTTTGAAATGTATAAACACATTGTAGTTTACAAAAAAATATGCAAAATAGCTGATAAACAGATATTCATGTTTGAATGTAAAAAATGTTATAAGCAGTGGAAAACATAGGAAAAATTGTAAAAGACATTAATCATCCATCAAAAAGGGGGGTCCATTGTATTGCAACTATAGTTTTGTGTCATTGTCAAGATGTGTCATGGTTAAGATATGTATATAGAACACAAAAAAATATAAAATGTATGTATAAAAACGAAATTGCAATTCACAATAGAAAATATGTGAGATAGCTAATAAACAAATGTTCAAATATACGGTGTGAAAAACCATATCAAAATTGCAATTCATAATAAAAATATGCAAAATAGCTGATAAACTGATGTTCATATATACAGTTTAGAAACATATAAAGGACAAAAAGCCAAATGTTAATTGTAAACCAATTTTCATTGACACTCATATCATATCAATATGAGAGCAAAAATATAATATGCTAGATGTAAAAAACATATGACTATATATGTATATGGAAAAGGATTTTTACAAAATTATCGACATTCTGAATGGCTGATGGACCACATGTAAATGGTCAAACCATATATAAAGACAAGAATAATATAATATGTCACTGTCTGAAATTGTGTCAATAACTGATCCTAGATAAAATCTACAATTTTGTGTGTTTTGTTGTTATTTTTTAAATGTCAAAGAGATGAGACTTCCTAAAGTATAAATAGTACTGTAAAGAAAACAACATGTCATATGTCCTATGAGAAGGGAGTGTATTTAATGTTTTCTCGACAAATATGTAGAAACACAGAAAGGATAATGTGAAATTATCAATTGAATGCTGCCAAATTGACATTAGCATTTAATCCCTGTGGGAAAAGAGTCATAAACTTGTAGATCCAGAAAGTGTCTCTCTGGCATAATCTAACTATTCTATTGTAATCTGTTGATTAGGGAATATAATCTATAGGTAGGAATTTGTATATGTTGGGATTGCTAGAATGTGTTGTGTAACAATGGCTGGCAATGCTATGTTTTATCCTCTATTATCACAGATTTTACAGTTTCAGAAATGTTCGCCCCATCTGGTTCGAACTTCTCTGGAGGTATGCCCCACGTACTATTGTCCACATAAACACTCGATAAGGTAAACAACATAATTGGATTTGCAACTGAAAAAGCCGGAAATCCCAAATTCTTCTGCAGTAGTTTTGTATGTAAATTATTTAGCACCTACTTTGATGTACTTACATGCATTGCACCATCTTTTATTGCATTTGTATATTCCTCTTAAACCAAAAGGGTTGTTTCTGGATTGAACTGACTTTTTATATAATATACATATATTATGAAAAACGTTGTGTTTAACTCTTTTACTAGGGGCTATTTATTGCTTAAAGTGGGAGCTCTTTTGTCGAATATTTTTGGTCTGTCCTCAACAATGTTCTTTAAAATGGGATCTCTTTTAATAATATGCCAGTGTTTATTTATTATTTGATTAATCTTTTGATGGTTACAGTTATATTGAGTAATGAACATAGTTGTATTTTCTCTCTCTGGTTTCTTTCTTTCATTGCCAGTTGTAAACATAGATTCCCTATCTAAATTTGTCGCTCTCTCCAAAGAATGGTCTATAAGTTCTTTAGGGTATCCTTTGTCAATGAACCTCTGGTACAAAACTCTACTTTGTTCACTGAAGGTGTCAAAATTAGAATTTATTTTCCTAATCCTTCTGAACTGACTGAAGGGGATGCTGTTGATCCATCCTTTATAATGATTGCTCCTGTATTTCAGATAGCTGTTGTTATCAACACTGGAAAACAGGATACGAGTTCCAAGAACAGTAGGCCCCAGAATGCAGTCCCAACAGATAATAAGGTGCTTGCACTTAGCTTTTGTTAAAAATTGTTTATTTAAAAATCACGTTAAAAACCTCAAGCAATAAGTGGAGGGGGCATAGACACATAGCCCCATGTATGCAACGTGTTTCTCAGCTTTTAAAATTGCTGTTTCATCAAATGGGACTTTTTATAACTCTACTATAATTATAAATTTTGTATCTGATTGCATTATATATGATATTATGATGATATATACCTAACGGTTATACCTATATTACAGTTTGTTTATTGTACGGGCTTCAGTCCACTGTTCTGTTTTTTGTCAGAGAGCGCCACCTCTCATTTCTGGTTGTACTTCTCTAAAAGAAGGTTCACAATGTAAGTTTGTTTTTTAAACTAATTCAACATTGTTTAAGTCTTAATATTAACAACAACTGGAGGGCAGTTAAAATACAGAGAGTCCCCTGACGTGGTTGCGTTTCACATACGCTTCCTCAGAGGGGTACGCTTGGCTGCAAGATGAGCTCTTTTATAACAGTGTATGTACATGCCCCTGAATGATGATAGGTTGCCAGCTTAAGTATTCATTGGCTCTTGAAGGTGTCAGTCATCAATATAGTGAAGCCTTGTTTCCTGGTAAGTTCGATATAGAGAAAAGTAAAGCTTGTAATATTTACACTAAATTTGGCATAAAGCGCCCATTTGGACTTGGGGACTTTGACTCAATTCTAATTATTTCAGGTAAAATTATGCAATCGATCATCTGATATTGAGCATGTAAGGTGAATGAGACGTCCACTGTGTTTACATGTTGACATTAAGATTTTTGATTGGTAGAAGGCTAAATTGAATGGACCTATTACTGCATAATATACGACACACCTCTTGTTAATTATAAGAGTTACGTGTATTCATATGATTGACTATGTAGCGAAAAGGATTTTTGGATACTTAATGAACAAATATTTATTCTTTATAGTGCTCCATATCAACAAAGTGAAGAGTTTGTGTGGTGAGTGTTGTTAAATTTAGCTGCTTACAGTAATAAGATATATAATGTTCAGTTTCACTTGACATTATGTGTAAGGGAAAGAGTGTAAAATTAGCTATTCAACCTATTACCTCATTTTGACATTTGCTTAACTTGAAATCCGATTTGATTTGATGGATATCGTGACTTGGTGTCTGATATATTTATTCTATCAAATGCTATTAGGAATTTTGAATATCGAGTGCATTACTACTTGTGTGAGATGTGCAGAGGTTAAAATAAAGCTTAGATTAAAACAAATATTGTTTATTTTTGTTTTCTATTTTATTCATTAAAGTCAGCGTACATTACGATTCATTCAAGAATAATGTGCTTACTATTAAAAAGTATATTCATTATCAACAGTAGTGATATTGAACCAGTAATGTTAATTAAAAAGGATAAAATTAAAAGTGAAACAACACATAGTGTAAAAAATGACTGCCTATGTGAATATATTATACTTAAATTGACCCAATATAATAAGGTAAAGTGATATGATGTTTGATATTATTTTGGGCATAATAAGCTACTGATTACTAATATACATTAGAATTATTGCTGTCATTCATTCCATATGGCTTAACACTGTTCAGTAAATGAACCCATTTGCATTCCATTTTTAATATTATCTGTTCTACATTGTCTTCTCTAATTCTAAGGGTGGCCTGTTGTAATGCCGCAAATTTCAACATTGATTCATTACTGTTGTGTTTGTTGTGAAAGTGTCTCGCGACACTAGTTATGATTTTGCCTTTCTCCAAATCTTTTTTGGCATTATGAATGTTTCTACAATGTTCTAATATCCTTGTTCTGACTTGTCTTGTCGTCATCCCAACATAGGACAAATCACATGGACACTGCAATACATATACCACTCCAATTGAAGTGCAGGAAAAATGTGATGTTATGACATGTTTTTTACCATATTTGACTTGTATATGTTTGAGTTTTATAACCTTTGGGCACGTACTGCATGCACCAAAGGGGAACATACCAGGAGATTGTATAAGAAACTCGTCGCTTGGTTTTAATTTTGTTTTAATACAGTAAGTTTATTACTTTTAAACACTTGCTGCCTATATTTGAATTTATTGGACCAATTTTTTGGCCCTCTGGATTGCCTGGAGATTTGTTGTATCCTACTTGCCATGAACAAGTCTGTTGGGTGACTGTATTGATCCCATCCTGCTTTACTAGCTTCAATGGAGATGCTACAACAAATGTGAGTGCATATTATACCATTTATTTGCATATCCCTTGGATATACTGTACTAGGCCATATAGGCACCTATGTGTCTTTTGTATCTCTCTACCACAGATCACATATCCATCTTAAGAGGCCGGTCTTCTGGGTGATTGTTATAGATCCCAGACTGCTCCTATTGCACTATTTGGGATGCTACAATACATGTGAGTGTAACCATATACACCACTATTTCATCTTTGTATCAAACAATATTGGGCCATGTGGCGCATCTGTTTCTTCTTATACTTCTAGACTGCTGTCCTTGGATCTAGGCCGGATCCTACACAGATTGCTGCCTCCATCGATTTCATCTACATCACAAGAGACTATTATGTTCTTATATATACTGTAGATTCAATTATCTATGGTGATAAAACTGTTTTCTCTCTCTCTATCTATCTATCTATCTATCTATCTATCTATCTATCTATCTATCTATATATATATATATATATATATATTTTTTTTTTTTTTTTCTCAAAAATTGTGCCATATACATTTGTGGTATAATATCAGTTGTTGTTTCAATATTTCATCAAATAATTTGTTTAAGAATTGGGTAATAGCCCTGGTAATTGAGTGGATAGATCCACATTTAAAGTAACTTTGCATTGCTTGATTTGATAACAATAACATAATGTATTGTTACAATCATAAGGGCGCCCCCTAATTAATTAGACTATACCAGGAGATTGGCTTGCCCTTCTGGGTTTGTGAACTTAGTGGCTAGTGGCTAACATGTGTTTCAAGTTTTTTGGCCTTTGTAACCAATTGATACCTGGTTACCTATCTGGCTGGCAAGGAGAGGATAATTTTGTAGTATATGCCATGTGTTATTAATTACACTGATAACTAGTTTAATTTGTGGATTAAGAGAAGTAATTAATCTGGTGACATTGTCTGTCTTCGGCGAGGCTGTTACAAAGTTTGACACTCTGTTTTTAATGCCTGTGTTTGGGCACGACTGACAGAGCAGTTACTGTATCCTCTTTCTTTTAGCCTATTGGAAACCCTTGGAATTAGAGGAGGCAATGTAGAACAGATATTATTAAAAAATAAACAGTTTTAAGCCATGTTGAGTCATAGGCAAAGGGGAAAATATTGCATTTCTTATCATTATTGACACAGGGAAAAATATTACATTTCTGATAACAGAAACATTATTTTAAAATTGCAGGCTGTCCTATGAAAGTTTGTTCAAGATGTGTAAAGCCTGTTTTTAAAATACTTCCTCCTCAGCCCCCACCATTGTTAAAACTGATGCTACACCATTTGTTTTTGAGACCTTATTTTATAGACACCCTTTAATGAAAACTAAAAAAATTGAATTAGGCCACACCACT